>NC_135994.1:10175168-10462668 GCF_053455715.1 Rhinoraja longicauda
TTATTCCCTTATCATGTATCTGTACACGCTGATGGCTCGATTGTAATCATGTATTGTCTTTCCGCTGACTGGTTAGCACGCACCAAAAGCTCTTCACTGTACCTCGGTACCGTGATAATAAACGAAACTCAACACAACAGCAGAAGGGTACTTGCACATTCCCTACACAGATGCTGCCCGACCCGTTGAGTTACTCCAGCACTTACTCAAGATTGCAGCATCTGCAGTTTCTTGTGTCACCACCACAAAGATCTGTGGCACACCAGAAAAAGACAAAGGAGATGAGAAGCCAATCTCTTTGAAGAGAAGCTATTCATACTTCCCTCTGAATTAAAAGAAAGACATCTTTATATTGTGCCTTACACAGCATCAGGAGTGCTCGAATGCCAAAAGACCACCCGTCTCTACAGAAATACAGCAGCCAATTTGCACACAATAAACTTGTCTGCACAGCCTTGACAGGCGAACAGAAGGTACAGGAGCCTGAAAACTGTAACGTCCAGGTTCAGGAACAGCTTCTTACCTGCAGCCATCAGGCTATCAAACACTACAACCTCCAAATAGGCTCCCCTCCAAGCTGTTTATCAAAATCACGGAACTGGGCCTCTGCAACTGGATCCTCGACTTCCTCTTCAACAGACCACAGTCTTTACGAATTGGCAGCAACACTTCTTCAATAACCATCCGTACGAGATCAGCTCAAGGCTGCGTGCTCAGCCCCCTGCTCTACTCACTCTATAGTAACAGTGTAGCCGGACACAGTGCCAACTCCATCGATGGTGGAGAGAGTCAAAAACCTCTCATTCCTGGGCATGCATATCTCTGAAGATCTGTCCTGGACCCAGCACACTGATGCAATCATAAAGAAAGCTCATCAACACCTCTACTTCCTGAGAAGATTGCGGAGATTCAGTGTGTCGACGAATACTCTCTTGAATATCTACAGATGTGCAGTCGAGAGCATATTGACTGGCTACATCACGGCCTGGTTCAGCAACTCAAACGCCCAGGTGTGGAGGAGATAACAGAGAGTGGTGAACACTGCCCAGTCCATCACATCACAGGTACTGACCCCTGCTCCTTCGAAGGCATCTACAGGAGTCACTGCCTCAGAAAGGGAGCCAGCATCATCAGAGACCCACACCACCCTGGCCACGCTCTCATCTCACCCCTGCCATCGGGAAGAAGGTACAGGAGCCTGAAAACTGTAACGTCCAGGTTCAGGGACAGCTTCTTCCCTGCAGCCATCAGGCTGTTAAACACTACAACCACCAAATAGGCCCCAAACTACATAAACTGAATATATACTGAACTCTGAACTACGTATACTGAACTTGTTTATTGCGGGTTTTACGGCATACTATGTTTACATATCTGTTGTGCTGCTGCAAGTAAGAAGTACATTATTTGGGGCATATGACAATAAAACGCTCTTGACTCTTGATCACTGAGCAGCTCGTAGCTCTGTACGGGCACAGAAATGTGGCACGCCAGCAGACTACTCCCCTGCAGGAGCAGGGAAATGCCATGTGAGAGGAGATTGTTCTCTTGCAGGAGCAGAGAAATGGGAGTTGGGAAACCAGACGTGCTCCTGCATGCCCGCATCTCTTCCCCGTGAGCAGGGTCCTACTGCACAGATTGGGTAGAGCGCTGACTTGAAAGGAGATGGGTTAACGAGGCCCCAGTGATTGGGAAAATAGACACAAAATGCTGGAGTAACTCAGCGGGTCAGACAGTATCTCCGGAGAAAAAAAAAATAGGTGACCCGCTGAGTTATTCCAGCTTTTTGGTGCCAATCTTCAGTTTCAACCAGGATCTGCAGTTCCTTCTTCCAGTGATTGAGGTGGTGCCAGCCCAGCTCCACAGCCGGAGGGTGAAGCTATGGTTGCGTGGTCGGAGTGCCGATTGCCCACGCCACCATGTTTACCCGTTGCCCTGAGAGGTGGCCTGGCATGTACCTCCCCCTCACGAGAGCACCAATTCACCACTCAGTCAGCACGCTTCCCAGGATCAACAGCAACCTGTGGAAACGAGCAACTGCAGACGCCAGTTTACCAAAAAAATACAAAGTGCTGGAGTAACTCAGCGGGTCAGGCAACATCTGTGGAGAACATGGATAGGTGACATTTCACAGAGTGCTGGAGTAACTCAGCGGGTCAGGCAGCATCTGTGGAGAACATGGATAGGTGATGTTTCGGGTCGAGACCCTTCTTCAGATATATGATCTATCACCAGGCAGTCTCTATAGACACAATCTCATCACTGGACCTCTGCCGACCAACATGTTTACAGACTAGGGAGTCACCTGAGGCTAGGATCGCAGAGATATGTGAGATTCTGCAGCAAGACCTTCAACCACATCCTCGTGCCCAGACGACAGTCTGTCAAGGTCACATTGACCCTCAACTTCCTCACCACAGGGTCATTGCAAGCCACCACAGTGGATGTTGACAGCGTTACTCAGTTTGCTGCTTTCCACAGTACGGGACTGGAGAGATCACTCAGGTTCTGTACCAATGGAAGGAGAACATCTTGTGCTTTGTGTTCAGTGCAACTCCAGCAGCATTTCTGGCATCTCCATAGAGTCAAAGAGTGACACAGCGTGGAAACAGGCCCTTCGGCCCAACTTACCCGCACCGACCAACATCTTCCAGCTACACTAGTTCCACCTGCCCACATTTGGTCCACCAAATGTGTGAAAATGTCACCCCTCAGATTCCTATTAAATCTTTTCCCTTCACCTTAAACCTATGTCCTCTGGTCGTCGATTCACCTACTCTGAACAAGGGACTCTGTGCATCCACCCGATCTATTCCTCTCACAATACAATACAATACTTATGATTTTATACACCTCTATAAGATCACCCCTCATCCTCCTGCGCTCCAAGGAATAGAGTCCCAGCCTACTCAACGTCTACCTGTAGCTCAGACCCTCTTGACCTGGCAACATCCTCGTAAATCTTCTCTGTACCCTTTCCAGCTTGAACCACTGATGTGGTTTAGCAGTCTTCTGACGAGGCCTAGCAAATAAGGATGAGCAATGCCAGCCTTGTCAATGTTACCCACACCTTGTGATTAAAATTGCACACTGGTCATTTTGTATATAATTTAGAAAAGTTGTCAGATATCTTATAGAGACGTATAACATTATAAAAGGACTGGACAAGATAATTGCAGGAAAAATGTTCCCAATGTTGGGGGAGTCCAGAACCAGGGGCCACAGTCTAAGAATAAAGGGGAGGCCATTTAAAACTGAGATGAGAAGAAACTTTTTCACCCAGAGAGTTGTAAATTTGTGGAATTCTCTGCCGTAGAGGGCAGTGGAGGCCAATTCACTGGATGAATTTAAAAGAGAGTTAGATAGAGCTCTGGGGGCTAGTGGAATCATGGGGTATGGGGAGAAGGTAGGCACGGGTTACTGATTGTGGATGATCAGCCGTGATCACAATGAATGGCGGTGCTGGCTCGAAGGGCCAAATGGCCTCCTCCTGCACCTATTTTCTATGTTTCTATGTTTTTATATTTCTGTTCAATCTCTGCTGCCGCATTGTCTCTACTTATCATCCCTTCAGGCTGGAAGAATATCAGCCTCATTCAGTCAGGGGCAACGAATGAATACATCCACTGTACAACGGTCGGCATCGATCTAATACCTGCCAAAACCAAGGCCTCAGATATCCAAATTTTATTCTTATCTCTACCGTCACCTGAGAACTTACGATCTTTCATCAATTGCACAGGGGCCTCTCTGTTACCAATATCTCGGCTATTGAAATTCAACTTTTTGTCCCGCTGAGATACACCAGCATTTTATGTCTATCTGACATTTCTTTCTTTGAAAGGAATCTCCTGAAAGCACCTTCATAAATAAACAAAGAAAGGTTCAAAAATCAAGACAGCAAAGTCTGACAGGCGGGGTTAGGGAGGGAAAGGAAAATATCTTCTGCACAGCAACATGAAGAAGTTTTACACAAGTTCCTTAGAACGGGGTTTGACATTCGATTGCACACAGTTGAAATTTTGCACCATTGTCTGGCTGGTTTAACAAAAAGAGGCAAGAAAATGGAATAACCGCCAAACAATGTGGGCTGCATACAAGCAAGACATTGGATTCCTTTGACATCATTGATTCATGTTGTAAAGAGTACACTTGTTATAGCATTTAAATGAGGATAGAATTAGGGTAGACACAAAATGCTGGAGGGTCAGGCAGCATCTCAGGAAGGAATGGGTGACGTTTCGGGTCGAGACCCTTCTTCAGACTAATGTCAGGGGAGGGGGCGGGACATCTTTGTCCCGCCCCCTCCCCTGACATCAGTCTGAAGAGGGGTCTCGACCCGAAACATCACCCATTCGTTCTCTCCTGAGATGCTGCCTAACGCGTTGAGTTACTACAGCATTTTGTGTCTACCTTCGATTTAAACCAGCATCTGCAGTTTTTTTTCCTAGGATAGAATTAGGTTGGCTGTGATGCCTTTCCCTCTCAAATATGTGTTAATGGTGCACAATTGAATACTACCATTATAGACTTCTGAATACTACCATTGTTGCTGGCTGAAGACACAAAATGCTGGAGTAACTCAGCGGGTCAGGCAGCATCTCTGGAGAGAAGGAATAGGTGATGTTCAGTGCTTCGGGTCGAAACCCTTCTTCAGTCTGAAGAAGGGTTCCGATCCAAAACGTCACCCATTCCTTCTCTCCAGAGATGTTGCCTGACCCGCTGAGTTACTCCAGCATTTTGTGTCTGTCTTCGGTAGAAAACAGCATCTGCAGTTCCTTCCTACACTCTCAAGAGGCCTGAACACACTGCCCAAACCCCAACATTGCAGGATGAAAATATGAAGTGAAACTTCGAAAAGATCTCGAAATTTAAAAAACCCCCCAGCTTATCTCAGTAAAAGTGACATTAAGCACCTAGATTGTCACAAATGTCCACCTGTCGGCACAGAGTCCCACAGCAAGGAAACAATCCAACTCGACCATGGTGACCAAGATGCCGTGTCAAAGCGTGTCCCACTGCCTGTGCCTAGTCCAGATCCCTTTGCATTAGTTTAGTTTAGTTTAGTTTAGAGATACAGCGCGGAAACAGGCCTTGCGGCCCACAGAGTCCGCACTGATCAGTGGTCTCCTCACACTAACACTACCCTACACCCACATTGGGGACAATTTTTGTGCATACCAAACCAATTAACCTACAAACCTCTACATCTTTGTAGTGTGGGAGGAAACCCAAGATCTTGGAGAAAACCCACACAGGTCACAGGGAGAACGTACAAACTCCGTACAGATAGCGCTCGTAGTCAGGATCGAACTCGGGTCTCTGGCGCTGCAAGCGGTGAAAGCAGCAACTCTACTGCTGCGCCACCGTGCCGACCTCAAATATTTTTCCTCAGTGTGTTTGGCTATTTTGCAACTCCAGACCTTGACCCAGAACAAATATAGTTGACACTTAACCTCCCTCTGAAGTGCCCCAAGAAACCAGCAAGTTAAATTAAAACTGCTCACTTCCTATTATTCAAAAAAACAACCTCACAGCATGTCCTCAGGGTATAAAAAGATGGGCAACACATACCAGACTTCTGAGGGATGACTACATCATGAGTAGTCAGTCTTTTTCCAAGGGTGGAGTAGTCAAGAATTAAAGGGCATGAGTTTAAAATGAGAGAAGGATTTAAAAGAGCCCCGGGGGCAATTTAGTTTAGTTTAGTTTCGTTTAGAGATACAGCGCAGAAACAGGCCCTTCTGCCCACCGAGTCCACGTCGACCAGCGATCCCCGCACACTAACACTATCCTACACACACTAGGGACAAGTTACAAATTTAACAAGCCAATAAGCCTACAAACCTTTGGAGCGTGGGAGGAAACTGGAGCTCCTGGAGAAAACCCAGGCGGGTCACAGGGAGAACGAACAAACTCCGTACAGACAGCACCTAGTTGGGATTGAACCCAGGTCTCAGACACTGAGGCAGCAGCTCTACTGATTCACACATGTGAAGGTACCATTCAGTAGCCAGCCTCCTGTGGGTCTGTATTACCTTGTACTAATCAGCCAACATCTATCTATATACTAAAAGTCTTGTTTGTTTGTTCCTGAACTACAGCCAAAACGGTACACGGTAGCGCGACAATTTTAGGCCCACCTTACTCACCGTCGTCCCTTTGTGCTAATTGAAGAAGTTTCATTGAAATTAGTGTTATGTTTTTTAAGTTATTCACATTTTAAAGTTTAAATCTATCTCATAGGAAGGGAGGGGGGAGGGAGGGGGGGGAAGAGGGAGAATAAGGGGGGTTGAGGTGGATGGAGTGGGGGGGAGGCGGAAGGGGGAGGGGAAGTGGGGAGCGGAGGGGGAGGGGGAGAGGAGGGAGGGAGGGGGGGTGGAGGGAGGGGGGAGGGGGAGAGGAGGGGGGAGGGAAGGAGGGAGGGGGAAGGGAGGGGGTGGTGGGAGGGTGGAGGGGGAGGGGAGGGAGGGGAAGGGAGGGAGGGGGGAAAGGGGCGAGGGGGGAGGAGAGAGGAGAGGGAGGTGGGGGAGAGGGTGCTGCACCAATGCAGGAGAGGTTTGGGCCCAATGGGTCCACTTGGTCTAGTCTGGAATAAAAATACATCCAACATCAACTGAATGTGAAAGCGGCTGTTCCTTCCATGATCACTGGGCACATGACGCAACTGGACAGAGCACTTGAGAGCTGCACAGCATCAGGTGGCACTGGGGGGTGCTGCTCATGCCACTCTCACACAGCATCAGGTGGCACTGGAGGATGCTGCTCATGCCATCTCACTTAATACCTCACCCTGCCTCGGCAAGACCAGCAGCATAATCAAGGACCAGTCTCACCCCGGCCACTCCCTCTTCTCCCCTCTTCCATCGGGCAAGAGGTACAGAAGTGTGAAAACGCACACCTCCAGATTCAGGGACAGTTTCTTCCCAGCTACTATCAGGCAACTGAACCGTCCTACCACAACCAGAGAGCAGTGCTGAACTACTATCTACCTCATTGGTGACCCTCGGACTATCCTTGATCGGACTTTACTGGCTTTACCTTGCACTAAACGTTATTCCCTTATCCTGTATCTGCACACTGTAAACGGATCAATTGTAATCATGTATTGTCTTTCTGCTGACTTGTTCGCAAGCACCCACTGCAGACTGCAGGAGTACGTGCTGAGAGACGCACTGAAGCTCGGTGCAGCCAACGCCAAGGCTCTGTGGGGGAGGACCACAGTCTAGGGTCCTTCCGCTGCTGGACATGGGGGGCAGGGTGTGGTGGAGAGAGACGCCCCTCCAAATAAGGGATTCTGTAAATTTCAATGTAAATTTGGAAAGGAATACCTGTATTGAACGTGTAACCTCCGGAAATGTCGGATGGGGTTGTTAAAAAGATGTTTTGTAAATATTTATTACTTGAATAAAGTATTTTTTGATATATCAAAAAAAACAAAAACTTTTCACTATAACTTGGTACACGTGACAATAAACTAACCTGAACTGAACTGAGTGAAGAGTTGCAATAACATGTTAGCAAGTTTTGCAAACTTTACAAGGTCACTTTACCAGTAAAGGATCAGGTGAATGATTACCTCAAGGACTACAGATTAACTTCTTTGAGGCCCCTACATATGCTAAGGATGAACGAACAAAAACTATTTGGAATTGAGTCAGCCTCTGATATAGAAAAACATTCTCTGATGTGGTCACCTTGATCATGCTGCATTGTTTATTAAAAGTCTTTTTTCCAGAGTCGGGGAATCAAAAACCAGAAGACATGGGTTTAAGGTGAGAAGGGAAAGATTTTATTGGAACCTGAGGGGCGATATTTTCACAGAGGGTGGTGGGTATATGGAACGAGCTGCCAGAGGGTGTAGTTAAGACTATAACAACATTTAAAAGACATTTGGATGGGTACATGGATTGGAAGAGTTTAGAGGGATATGGGCCAAACGTGGGCAAGTTGGACTAGTGTAGATGGGGCATGTTGGTCGGCGTGGGCAAGTTGGGCTGAAGGGCCTGTTTCCATTCTGTATGACTCTATGTCTTGCAAGGATAGTGACCCAATTTTACCCGATTAAATATTGCAATTGTATCTAAAGTAGAATTACTTACAGTGCAAAAGAATTTGAACAATAAGATAACATGAAAGTCACCATTTCAAATGCGTCGGTGCTCCAGTTATCTCCCCTGTCACTTTACTTTTGTGTGAGGGCATTGTCTGGGGAAATCTGATGCCAACCAGGGAGATAGTCAGCACAAGTGGGAGTGTAAACACCAGGCCAGGGAGTGGGTCGTGGAGAAGCTGACGAATACCCTGCTTGAGGCTGGCAGGACAGGCACACTTGCGGATGTTGGGTGGGCACAGATTCTGTTTATGTACTGTTTATCTGAATCAGGACTAGGGGTGCCAACTATCTCACTCCAAAATAAGGGACAAGGTGACATCACCGCCCCGCGCTCCACGTGACCTCACCCAGCCAGCGGCCACGTGCTCCCCCTCCACCAATGGTGGCCGCCCGGGCTGGGAGGCGGGTTGCTACGCAACCTCTGTTAGGCGGCGCCCAGGCCTCCGGACCTAGACTGTCCGGACCTACAGCAGCCCCCCGTCTGGGCCTACAATGCCCGGGCCAACAATGCCCGGGCCTACACTGTCTGGGCCTACAATGCCCGGGCCAACTGTGCCCCCCAGGCCTACACTGTCTGGACCTACAGCGGCCCCCGGGCCTACACTGTCCGGACCTACAGCGGCCTCCAGACCTACACTGTCCGGACCTACAGCGGCCCCCGGGCCCACACTGTCCGGACCTACAGCGGCCTCCAGACCTACACTGTCCGGACCTACAGCGGTCTCCAGACCGGACCAACACTGTCCGGACCTACATTGTTCGGACCTACACTGTTCGGACCTACAGCATCCGGGCCTACAGAGTCCAGGCCTACAGCGTCCGGGCCTACAGCATCCGGGCCTACAGCGCCCCCGGCCCTAATACCGGGACAAGGGCGGTCCCGTATGGGACAAACCAATTTAGCCCAAAATACGGGATGTCCTGGCTCATAAGGGACAGTTGGCCCTTCGCAGATCTTTCTTCACCCAAGCCTAAGTAACTGTTTTATGTGGCGCAGTACCACACTAGTCAGTGAATCTACGCATTGAACTGGTGGCCTTATGGACAATACCAAAACCTAAACCCAATGGTCCAATGCAGAGAAAGCAGCGTTCTATTCCATCTACAAAGAGCACAGATCCAACTTCTTTAGCTACTCGTGATAGGAGAATTGTACAGCCCATGAATTAAAATGGATGATGCAACTGTGAACAACCTCAAAAACAATGGAAAGTGATTTCAAACATTGAGCAATATCAAAGTCTGTGCTGTATGATGGGGAGAAGGTGGTACGGTTGGCGGCAAGGTGGTGCAGCGGCAGAGTTGCTGTCTTGCAGTGCTTGCAGCACCAGAGACCCGGGTTCGATCCCGACTACGGATGCTGTCTGTACCGACAGTTTGTACGTTCTCCACATGGGGAGAACCCCATGGTGGGTTTTCTCCGAGATCTTTGGTTTTCTTCTACACTCCAAAGACGTACAGGTTTGTAGGTTAATTGGCATTGTACAAGTGTAAATTGTCCCTAGTGTGTGTAGGATAGTGTTAGTGTGCGGGGATCGCTGGTCGGCACGGACTCGGTGGGCCGAAGGGCCTGTTTCCGCGCTGTATCTCCAAATTAAACAAAAGATGCTAATCCAATAGCACCAATTTTACACTACTGCCCAAAGTTAAATTTATTAGCCAACACAAAGCAACCTGCTTTCAACCACATTGCTACAGCAATTGTTTGTAGCTTTCTTAACTCTTCCCAAAAAGTATTTTCTGAATAATCTTCACATCTTCCCTCCTGTCCAAAACCATTGAGACCCAGGCTCGTTTTGCGGGGGAAGTTTTCTCTCAATTGTCCATCCTTTCAGCATAAATGTTCCTACCCAGTGACAGGGGGCATTTTAAACATGGGAAGAAGGAAGTGAGATGAGAAGAAATTTCTTCCGTCAGAGGGTGGTGAATCTGTGCAATTCATTGCCACAGATGGCAGTGGAGGCCAAGTCAGTGGATATTTTTAAGGTGGAGATTGACAGATTCTTGATTAATAATGTGTAAGGAACTGCCGATGCTGGTTTAAACCGAAGATAGACACAAAACGCTGGAGTAACTCAACGGGACAGGCAGCGTCTCTGGAGAGAAGGAATGGGTTCTCAACCCGAAACGTCACCCATTCCTTCTCTCCAGAGATGCTGCCCGTCCCGCTGAGTTACTCCAGCTTTTTGTGTCTATATTGATGAATAATGTCTGGGGTTGTAGGGAGAAGGCAGGAGAACGGGGTTGAGAGGGAAAGATAGATCAGCCATGATTGAAGTAGACTTGATGGGCCGAATGGCCTAATTCTGCTCCTAGAACTTATGAACTCATGAAAGGGGCAGTACTTAAAGTTGCCCTCTCTCACCATCCACACACAATATCCCATAATGGCAGTGAAGCCTGGGATGACTTTTCTCTTCGACCAGCTTCGACCAGATCAGGGCCAGGCTCCCATTAACTCATCACCACCCACGAGCTAAATCAAGCAAGGTCAGGGATCAGACCTGGGTCTTCTAAGTCTGTATGCCTTAGGTCACCAACTCAGATGTCAGCATAGTTTTGTTTTAAATTCCTTTGTAAGAAGGACAAAAGAGCTCTTTTATACTTCTCTTTGAGTGTGCAATATTCCAAAGGTTATTTGATGATCCTGCCTTCCACGGCCCACGTCTCCCAGCCCACACATTACTGCACCAAGGTCACTCATCTGCTTTTTTCTTGCGAGATTTATTAATATTCATGATCTATGTAGGGGTGCCCCTGACCAAGGTCACTAACTTTTATCATCGTTGCTACGGTAAGCTTTTCCACTTAACCCGTAGAACATGATGGACAGACTGTCAAAGAGGCCACAGACAAAAACAATGCAAACTGGCCGTAAAATGGAGACCTGTCACATTTTTTCTGGATAAAACCCAAGCAGGAATGCAAACACTGAGGCCCAACATGACCCACACTCACTTCAAGATTACACGATTAATTTATTGTCACATGTACCAATTACCAAGCCATACCAAGTAAAAAGCAACAAGACACACAGCCACATAAAATAAAATTTAACATAAACATCCACCTCAGCGGATCGCAAATTAATACTCAGCTCCAGCAAGACCCTCTCACATATTTATTAGTGTGGGGGCACATTATTGCAACAAGAGCCAGCATATAAAGTAATAACGTCAGTGCCAGACCAACAGAAAGCATAATCATCACAAATTTTACATTCTTAAGTTTGAAGCGAATCATGGATTCCTGTCCCCTGCCAGCTCGCCACCCACCCAGGGCTCAGACTGATGAAATTCTGCTTTATTTTCTAAGCTGCCCAATGATACAAGGCTGTACACATGCTCTAAAGCACCAAGATTACAGAGGCCACTGCTGTAGACACAAAGTGAAGTGAAAGTCCAAGAACAAAGCTCATCTCATCTAGTTAGAAAAGGCTGCTTTAATCACCCTTTAACCCATTTGACGCCAGTATTCGCTCTCTGGCATCTTAAGCCTCTAAAACCAACTTGGAATCTGGAATATCAAAGAGGAAGTCCATTTTGGTTGAAACATGGAGGGGTACAAATCTCCCGTGGAAGGACTTCCACCAACCCACACAGATCTCCACCCTCCTCCAACTCCAGTCTCTTGCTGATTGCTGGATATAATTGCAGTCCCTCTGGAAGCCACAACCAGCTGCTCAAGCCCCAAGCTCCAGAGTTCAATCCATCCCCCCTCCCATTTCCGTTGCCTCCTCGAAGATATCTTTCAAAATCTAAATCACTGCTCCAGCATTTGGTCACCTCATAGAGTCACAGAGTGATACAGTGTGGAAACAGGCCCTTCGGTCCAACTTGCCCACACCGGCCAACTAGCTACGCTAGTCACACCTGCCCAAAGATAACAGAGCAGAGCAAGATAGACCACTCGACCCTAAAAACCGTAGTACATCACGGCGCCATTTTAGTAGGCAGAAACTTGCAGAAACATTTAAAAAGAAAAATAACAAAAATCTGTGAATTGGTAGATGAGATATATTCTGCAATTTAATGGTATCATCACACATACCGTTCCTCCAAAACACTGATTACACTGCGAGAGGCATAGTGAATGGTGGGGTTTGCTTACTAAAATGGCGGATGTTATGCTCCTTTGCCTACTACATTTCAGTATAGGCGATTTCAACGGAGTGGTTCATCTTGTTCCTCTAGTATCTTTGCACCTGCCCGTATTTGGTCCATATCCCTCCAAAACTGTCCTATCCACCTGCACCATTGTTCTGGTCAATGGTGAAGGTTTGCCACTTACCACCAATCTCAGAGATGCCAAAACTCAGTGGATTTCTGCATCTCCACCTGATGCCTTCTGCAAGAGACCAGCAGCATGCGGCAATAGTGATGGCTTCAAGCCAGCTGGACAGCCATTCGGTTCATACATTCTCAGAGACGGAAAGCAGAAACGCACTAATTTGGCACCTAACTTACATGGAAATAAATAACGTCACCTATCCATGTTCTACAGGGATGCTGCCTGACCTGCTGAGTTTAGTTTAGTTTATCAGCGGTGATAATAATAATAATAATATATTCCTTTATTCGTCTCACACCGGGGAAATTTACAATGCCGGATACAGGCCCTTCGGCCCACCGATTCCACGCCGACCATCGATCACCCATACACTAATTCTATCCTACACATTAGGGAAAATTTACAGAAGTCAATTAACCTACAAACCTGCACGTCTTTCGAATGTGGGAGGAAACCGGAGCACCCGGAAGAAATCCATGAGGTCACAGGAAGAACACGCAAACTACGTACAGATAGCAGCCATAGTCAGGATCGAATCTTGGTTGCTGGTGCTGTGAGGCAGTAGCTCTAACAGTGGTGGAGGCCCAGCACAGAAAGGTCAGAGTGAGGCCACAAGCAAATTGGAGGAACAGCACCTCATATTTCACTTGGGCAGCTCACACCCCACAGTATGAACATTGACTTCTCTAACTTTGTAACCCCTGAAATCCTTCTCTCCCCCTCCCGCTCCCTAGTTGTCCTACTAGTTCCATTGTTCGCAACTTGTTTCCCTTTTGTTATCACCTCTTCCCCAGCCAACAATGGGCCATTATGGACTACATCCCTCCTTGGTCATCTGTTGCCGGCCCTGATTTGTTCTGTCCTTTTCCTACCTCCAGCTCTCTCCATTCTACTTTCAGTCTGAAGATGGGTTGTGACCCCAAATATCACCCATCCATTTTCAGTAGAGATGCTGCCTGACCTGCTAAGTTACTCCAGCACTCTGTGAAACGTCACCCATCCATGTTCTCCACAGATGCTGCCTGACCCACTGAGTTACTCCAGCACTCTGTGAAACGTCACCTATCCATGTTTTCCACAGATGCTGCCTGACCCGCTGAGTTACTCCAGCACTCTGTGAAACGTCACCTATCCATGTTTTCCACAGATGCTGCCTGACCCGCTGAGTTACTCCAGCACTCTGTGAAACGTCACCTATCCATGTTCACCAGAGATGCTGCCTGACCCGCTGAGTTACTCCAGCACCCTGTGTCTATCTTCGCTATAGGTTCACTAGGTTAATTCCCGGAATGGCGGGACTGTCGTATGTTGAAAGACTGGAGCGACTAAGTTTATATACGCTGGAATTTAGAAGGATGAGAGGGGATCTTATTGAAACATATAAGATTATTAAGGGATTGGACACAGTAGAGGCAGGAAACATGTTCCTAATGTTGAGGGAGTCCAGAACCAGGGGCCACAGTTTAAGAATAAGGGGTAAGCCATTTAGACCAGAGATGAGGAAAAACTTTTTCAGTCAGAGAGTTGTAAATCTGTGGAATTCTCTGCCTTAGAAGGCAGTGAGGCCAATTCTCTGGATGCTTTCAAGAGAGAGCTAGATAGAGCTCTTAAGGATAGCGGAGTAAGGGGGTATGGGGAGAAGGCAGGAACGGGGTACTGATTGTGAATGATCAGCCATGATCACATTGAATGGTGGTGCTGGCTCGAAGGGCCGAATGGCCTCCTCCTGCACCTATTGTCTATTGCATCTGCAGTTCCTTTCTATCCATAATGGTGCAAAGCTGATGCCACTATGTGACTCATACAGCATGGAAACAAGCTCTTTGTGCACTGCAGATGTGTACCAATTACACTTATCCTGCACTAATCTAACTTTATTTTCCACGCATTTACATCACCTTCCCTCAGATTCGACCACTCGCTTTCACACGGAGCAATTTACAGCAGCAATTAACTCACCAGCCTACCTATCTTGGGGTCAGGCTCGAGCTCTTTGGTATCTGATTCGTTTTGATACAAAGAAGAAGAAACGTTAGGTCAGTCCTGATTACTTAAGTAGCCACCACAGAATGTTCTGAGAAGAATATGTTTCAGGAACAAGGTATCTTGGTAGTTAAAAGCAGCATTGTCCTGCAAAAGCCAACTAAACCACTGGGGCTAGGGCACAGGAGGAAAATGACAGTGTGTACTTTTAGTTCAGTTTGGAGATACAGCACGGAAACAGGCCCTTCGGCCCACCGGGTCCACGCCAACCAGCGATCCCCGCACACTAACACTATCCTACACACACTAGGGACAATTTTACATTTATACTAAGCCAATTAACTCTCAAACCTGTACGTCTTTGTAATGTTTGAGGAAACCGAAGATCTCTGAGAAAATCCATGCGGTCACAGGGAGAACGTACAAACTCCGTACACACTGCACCCGTAGTCAGGATGGAACCCGGGTCTCTGGCGCTGCAAGTGCTGTAAGGCAGCAACTCTAACGCTGCACCACTGTGCCGCAGTGAGCTTTCTCAAAGAACAAGGCTACACATGACGAGCAAGGCCGGATTCCACTGGTGGCTGGATGCCTTCTTGTCGTTCAACAGGCTGCTCCAGTTTTCAGAGGTTTCCTGTCAGTTAAGCCCCAGATAAGGTAGCTTCCTCCACAGCTATTGTCTTGCACAGCTGACCAAAGCAGTGTAGTTTGATCATTCCGTAAATAAACTTGTTTTGTGCTGGAAAAATGATGAGGTTTCACCTTAGACTTTATCTTCCACCACAGGAAAAACAGAGTTTGCAAGGTTGCACGGTCACAAAAAAACGCTCTTTTGAGCTGCTCTGAGAACCTGGTCTGAGGATGAAATTTTCCAACAGCTGAAGAGATCAATGCATGAAGTAAGTTTGGACAGCCTTCCTCCAGTTTCGAGCGCCATCTGAACCCAATTTCTCAGGAGCTTGCCAGAAATGGGTCCATTGTTCCTTCATTCACAAGCACTCCGTTATTCATGTGCAATGATTCACACGGGCTTTTGCATTTTTGCAAAGTCGGCAAACACGTGTCAGCAGTCATACGTGGAACAATCGGAGGGTCACGGTGCAACATGCAGGGCGATACTTTAAAATGGGAGCAAATGGATGTACTTTCAGTGAGGGGGTCCGAGTCATCAATTGATTGGTGCAACAATCAAACACCCTCTTCAAATGACAAGTGTTGTCAGATCTAGTGCAGGCTTGAAATGGTGCCTCATTCCATATCTGAATCATTACACAGGCTCCAGACAGACACAAGTATGGGTCGGCCCTGCCGTGTGCAGTCATACAACTGTTGCTGTCTGCCGGCTGTAACAAAGGAAACCTGCGTGGGTTTTCTCCAAGATCTTCGGTTTCCTCCCACACTCCAAAGACGTTCAGGTTTGTAGGTTAATTGGGTTGGTAAATGTAAAAATTGTCCCTAGTGTGTGTAGGATAGTGTTAATGTGCAGGGATCTCTGGTCGGCGCGGACCCGGTGGGCCGAAGGGCCTGTTTCAGCACTGTATCTCTAAACTAGACTAAAACTAAACTGAAAAAAGATATAGGGTGTTGCCCCAGTGACATTTGCTATCTGGCTCCCCACCCTGTTTGCCATATACCTGGTGGAGTAGCGTTGATGGGCCAAATGGCCTCATTTTGCTCCTGTGTCTTATGGTCCTATGTCTTATGGAAATTCCCCCATGTGTTTGGGGGTAAAACAGGGAGTTGTCAGAGTGTTGCCTGAAGAACACTCTAATGTCCAGGTTCAGGAACAGCTTCTTGCCTGCAGCCATCAGGCTCTTAAACACCACAACCTCCACATAAGCTCTGAACTACATAGACTTGGGGGCATTGTTTAGTTTAGTTTAGTTTAGTTTAGAGATACAGAGCAGAAACAGGCTCTTCGGCCCACTGAGTCTGCGCTGACCAGCGATCCCCGCACACTAACATTATCCCACACACACGAGGAAAAATTTACAATCTTACCAAGCCAATTAACCTACAAACCTGTACGTCTTTGAAATGTGGGAGGATACCGAAGATCTCGGAGAAAACCCACGCGGTCATGGGGAGAACGTACAAACTCCGTACAAACAGCACCCGTAGCCAGGATCAAACCCGGGTCTCTGGCGCTGTAAGGCAGCAACTCTATCACTGCACCACCCTGCCACCCATATTCTGTTGTGCTGCTGCAAGTAAGACTATTATCATTGTTCTGCCTGGGACATATGTCAATATTGACTCTCTTGACTCTTGAACTGCCTGCCACATTCTACTGGAATTAAGTGAGAGTTAGCACCATCAGACGTAATGTGAAGGAAGATTAGGAGAAACTGACATACAAATCGTGCCTATCCTCACCAACACAGGCGCAATAAACTCTCCCTAAAATAAAAGATGTTTACGTGAGTATTGATATTACTATAAGACCTTTATTAATAGAAATGTTGCTGACTGCTCTTCCAAATTACACAGACTGGTGCTGAGACTCAGTTTACATCAGTGGTAAGGTCACAACCAGAGTGAGCACTCTTATTAAGTCCTTCAGAAATTCCTCACTCCTCTCCTGATGTGCATGCAAGTGGTTTATGACATTCTCTGACACCCAACCTTCACTTTGACAGTTACAAATGATTGTCGTTCCAGCCAAGCTGATTATCTTTAGGCAGTCATTGCTACTCCTGTCTCGTTCTCTTTAGTTCCAAGCCTAAATAATGACCATGAGCTGACACTGGCTTGGAATCACTCTGATCTGAGGCACCTCTAAATTGTTGAAGGTGTTACTCGTGGAGGAGGGTTGTCGAGGGCTTCCCCTCCACGACCTCATCAGAGTAGTCATTTAAGAATATAAAAAGTCCGAGTACATAAGGCTATTCAGCCCCTTGAGCCTGCTCTCCCATTCAATTAGATCATAGATGATCTTCTACCCAAACACTATTTTCCTGTCTTATCCCCATTTACATCATAGCCCAGTCCAGCACAGGAACATATCCTTTGGCCCATAATGTCTGTGCCAGACATGATGAGAGATTAAACGTGGTCCATATACCTCACATCATCCACACTCCTCCATTCCCTGCATATCCATGTGCCTATCAAAAAGCCTCTGAAACAACACTATTGTTTCTCCCTCCAACATCACCCCAGTAGTGCGTTCCAGGCCCCCACCACCCTCTGTCTAACATATCTCCATTAAGCTTTGCCCCTCTCACCTTAATGCTATGGCCTCCAGAATTTTGGCATTTCCACCCTGGGGAAAAAGGAGGGTCGTCTGATTGTCTACCCTATCTCTGCCTCTCATAATTTTATATACATCTATCAGGTCTCCCCCCCTCCGCCGAGAAATGGCGGCGCTGCCCTAGCAGCTGCGGCTACACCTGCGGTCCATTTGTCTTGTGTTTTTGTTGGTTTTTTTTGTCTTAATTGTAGTTGTGATGTGGTGTTTTTGTGTTGTGTACTATGTGTGTATGTGGGGGGGAGGGGGGGAACTGTAACATTGTAAATATGTAAATATGTATCCCTTCCGAACGGAGACCCGACCTTTGTGTTCTGGGCCGTGTCTCCGTTCCATCTGCGGCCTACCATCGGCCCAACTCCTGGAGCTGGCGGCCTCCAGGGCTCTGGTTCGCAGAGCCCGCGGATCGGACTTACCACCACCGGAGCCGGCCGTCTTCGGAGGCTGCGGGAGCAGCTGCGACTCGCCTTAGGCTCGGGCCGCGTGGATGCCGACATCGGGAGCTCCGGCAGCGGCAGCGTGTTCGCCCGCCCCGGATCACGGGGCTTGGGTCGCGGACATTTGACCGTCCGGCGCGGCCTAAGATATGCCGCGGGATATTACTCTGCTGGGCGGGGGCTTCAATGTCGGGAGCCACGACCTCTCCGACGTGCAGCAACAGCGGCAGCAGCAGCGTGTTCGCCCGCCCCGGATCGGACTTATCATCGGCGGAGCCGGCCGTTTTCGGAGGCTGCGGGAGCGGCTGCGACGCGACGCGCCTTAGGCTCGGCCCGCTGTGGACCGTCCGGCGCGGCCTGCAACCACAACAGCCTGACTGCGGGCGAGGACAGCAGGAGAAGGGAAAGACATTGTGGCCTTCCATCACAGTGAGGAGAGAGAGGACTGGAGGAGACTCACTGTGATGGATGTTTCTTTGATGGATGTTTCTTTTTTTGTGTGTTTTTGGGGTTGGGTAATTTTAATGCCTATTTAATGCTTTTATTGTTGGACTGTGTTTTGGGGGTTTTGGGGTTGTGTAATTTGAATGCCTATTTAATGCTTTTATTGTTGGACTGTGGGTGACCGAATTTCGTCCAATATTGGATGACAAATAAAGCTATCTTGATCTATCTTGATCTTGATCTTGATCCTCCAGAGGGGAGGTTACAGAGAAAGCAATTCAAGTCTGTCCAACCTCTCCTTATAGCTAATACCCTCTAATCCAGGCAGCGTTCTGGTAAACCTCCTCTACACCTGCAATGCCTCCACACCCTTCATGTAATGGGGAGACCAGAGCTGCTCACAATACTCCAAAAGCAGCCTAACCAAAGTGCTATAAAGCTGCATCATGACTTCCTGACTCTTATACTCAGTGCCCCGGCAGATAAAAGCGAGCATACCATGCGCTTTCTTCACCACTCTATCCACTTACATTTCCACTTTCAGGCAGCTGTGGACTTGGACAACAAGATCCCTCCATGCAGCAAGCTGTTAAGGGTCTTGCTGTTAACTGTATACTTTCCGCTTATATTCAATCTTCCAAAGTGTAACACACTTGCTGGGAGTAAACTCCATCTGGCATTTCTCTGCTCATTTCTGTAGCTGTCTTTACCCCTTGATTCCACTGATGTCTAGAAATCCAACGATATCTTTTCCAAATGCAATTAATAACTGAGCTTCCACAGCACTCGAGAGTATAACATTTCAAATGTTCACCATCCTTTCAGTGAAGGAATTTCTCCTCATCTCAGCCCTAATCAGCTTATTTGCCTTCATTTGGCCTAAAGACCTCTTAACCCTTCCTATCCATACATTAATCCAAATTTCTTTGACGTCATAATTTATGTCTGCTTCTATAATTTCCTCTGGCAGCTCATTCCAAATACAGACTACCCTCTGAGTGAAAAAGTTGCCCTGAGGTCCCTCTTAAATTTGTCCTCTCTCACTCTCAGCCTATGCCCACTAGATTTAGAATCCTCTATCCTGGGAAAAATACTGAGTGTTCACTTTATCCATGCCTCTCATGATCTTGTAGACCTCAGTGGGTCACCCCTCAGCCTCCTATGCACCAAAACAAAGGCTGATCTAACTTCTCCTTATCAATCTGCAAGCCCAAGTAACATGCTGGTGAATCTCTTATGCATCTTTTCCAACTTATTGACATCCTTCCTTTTGCTGGGTGACCAGATCTGCAAACGGCACTCCAAGTGTGGTCTCACCAACGATTTGTACAGCTAGCTGCATCTTTAAGTCCCAACTTTTGTATCAATACCTTTCCCAATGAAGGCAAGCGTGGCAAACGCCTTCTTCACCACGCTGTCCACCTGACTTGACACTTTTAGGGAGCCTTGCAGCTGTACTCCCAGATCTCTGTTCTCCAGCATTCTCCGGGGCTGCATCATTTACTGTACAAGCCCTGCCCTAGTTGGACATATCAAAGTGCAACACAGAATTACTCATGTGTAACTTCCACTTGAAAGCAATGTTGTTGGCACTTCCCATCACTTTGCTTTTCATTGAGCGTAGATTGATGGGGCTTCAATAGCCAAATTGGATTTTATATCTCTTTATGTGCCTTGGTTTAAAATGTTGTTCGATAACGTCACAGCACATTGCCTTGGGATGTTTTATTATATGAACACCATTTCAAAATTGGAAGTTATGGATGTAGAGAGTAGAGGATATCCACAAAGCAGTCTGTAACAACCCAGAGAAGATTCAATTCTAATAGTTTTGCAGCAATCAAGTCACATTTGATGTGGATAGTTTGAACAAAGCTCCCATTTTTCTCAGAAAAACCATTGATCGGCAGTGCCTTTGATGCTTTACGATTGATAAATTACTTTTCTCAACAAAAATAAGGTAATGAAGATGAAGTCATTGGCAACGACAACAATATATATCATCCTTCCTTTCAGGTTTTAAGTGGCAAATAGGTTGAAGCTACGCTCTAGTTCTCAGGTCTACCTGAACACCTCAGTGGGATCACTTCAATGACTCCCTGCGACTTGCGATATAATTATGATGGGGGATTTAAAGAGTTAAACGTTTCCCGCCTGTAATATATTCTGTTCAAATTCCATAGTCGTTGAAAAATAAAATGCCACTATCTGCAGAGCAGGGTCTGCAGGGATAACAAAGGTTAGAGATCCAGCCTCTTCCACCAGAAAGCAATTTGTAGAACAGCTGCTCCCAGATTTGATGACCACATGAATCATTCATAAGCATGTCCTTTCAAATAATCTGTACAGGCATGGTCAGCAGAACCAATGTAACCAGCATGACTCCTCTTTAAAAAGTGGGATAGGCAGCAACTCTACTCCGAAGGCTGTGGAACGACAGTGGTAAAATCACTAATAAACAAATCAGATTGAGGTAAATTGCTCACTTGAATCGAGCAATCGAGCAACGACGATGGAATTTTTAAATCTGGAAAGGATTGTAACAGTGAGGGTGATCAGACTGTTGCAAATGCTCCTCTGGTTCACTGGAGTCCTCAGGGGGAGGAAACCTGTCATCCTTACACAGGCTGGCTTATTATCACAGTGATTACACTTCAAAAGTACATCACTGGTGCTTTGGGAAATGAAAGACGTGACATAAATGCCAGTCCTTTCTGCGTGACTCCAGTCCACGAACTGCTCACTGAGGTGGCCCAGCAAGTCAGGCAAGGGAACCTGGAGAAGAATCGTGCCAGTGACGCCCATATCCGAGTGAAGATATGACCAAGAGAAAAAGGATTCAGCGGTCAGTATTGACTTCACCGAGCAGGGTACACCAATGTGATTTACCCCTTCATTTTACCATGTTACAGACCAGCAAACTCCATTCATTTGCGTCATTCCAAGTGGGACTCCCCACTGGTCAGAAGTGCCACAAATGTTGATCTTCAGGCAAGGGTGTTTGAGTTTGGGCAGCAACCAGGGACAGGGAACCAGCTGACTTGTTTCTCCCTCCTCAAACTGAAAGACAAAGAACCAACTTACGATTGCCTCACACCTCTCCCAATTTGAATAAGCCACAAGGGGATTTACTTTTGTAACCTGGTCACTGTTGTAACGCTAAAAGTGCAGCAGCCAAGTTAGATTAAGAGGGATAGACACAGAGCGCTGGAATAACTCAGCGGGTCAGGCAGCAACCCTGGAGAACATGGATAGGTGACGTTTCACAGAGTGCTGGAGTAACTCAGCGGGTCAGGCAGCAACCCTGGAGAACATGGATAGGTGATGTTTCACAGAGTGCTGGAGTAACTCAGCGGGTCAGGGAGCATCTCTGGAGAACATGGATAGGTGACGTTTCACGGAGCGCTGGAGTAACTCAGCGGGACAGGCGACATCCCTGGAGTAAAAGGATAGGAGTATTTTAGGTCGGGTCCTTTCTTCAGCCTCAATTGGGTCTGAAGAAAGCTCCTGACCTCAAACATCACCCATCCTTTTTCTCCAGGGATGCTGCCTGTCCCACTTAGGCGATGTTAAGGCGACTGCTGGTGACTAGGCTGTCGCCGACAGTTTGCCAGGGTGTCGCGGGCATGATCGTGAGGAGTCTTCCAAAAATCGTAGTGGATCTCAGCGCGTTGCCGAGAAATCAACCGGAGTGAAATTTCTCGGCGACAGCTGGCTTGTCGCCAGGTATCGTTGCTTATTGCGGGCGCTGTCGCATGCTGTCCCCAGGTTTGCTAGGTTCTCTTAAGATGCATTTAGAAGCACGTAATATTAAAATAAGTAAAGTCATTTCAAAATACCATAAAATGCTTGTGTTTAACCAATTTATTTACCGTCAGGACATTTGACAGGTAGATTGGAGGCGACAGTTTGACGGTCAGGTAAACGTGGGAATTTTCGTGATGTTTTTGGCCATCAGCGATTACATTTAAAGTGGGCTCCCAACCCAGATATTCAACCCAGAAACCAGATATGCATCTCCCGTACATTTTCAAAGAATGGCCACACACTTTTCACAAAAATCCACTGAACCACTTTTAAAATATATATTTTTTAATACATCTATTAGTAAACTGGAAGTAAATCCGGTTTATTCCTTGTTACAGTGAAGCTTGGTTTTTAAGTAACCCTTACAAGGTGTTATAGTTCAAAACTCTCAAGTACTTAACGACTTGTCAGTGATTTCAGCGAAAATTAGGACGCTGGAGAAGCATTGACAGCGTGGGAATTTTCACGATATTTTTGGCCTCAGCCATTACACTTAAAGTGGGCTCCAAACCCAGATATGCAACCCAGAAACCAGATATGCATCTCCTGTACATTTTCAAAGAATGCCCACACACTTTTCACAAAAATCCGCTTAACCACTTAAAAAAAAATTTTTAATACAGCTATTAGTAAACTGGAAGTAAATCCTGTTTATTCCTTGTTACAGTGAAGCTTGGTTTTTAAGTAACCTATACAAGGTGTTATAGTTCAAAACTCTCAAGTACTTACCGACTTGTCAGTGATTTCAGCGAAAACCAGGACGCCGGAGAAGCATTGACAGCGTGGGAATTTTGCGATGTTTCAGAAGACGCTGTAATCTCGACCTGACTCGGCATTGTCGTGGTCACTGTCGTGGTCATTGTCGTGGTCACTGTCGTGGTCATTGTCGTCGGGTAAAAGAAATGTTCGGCGATCTGCTACGACTTTGACAGTCGCCGGCAGTCGCCAAAAAGATCGCCTAAAGTGGGACGGCCCCTTTACTCCAGCACTTTGTGTCGATCTTTGGTATAAACCAGCATCTGGAGTTCTTTGTTTCCACGTTCTTACATTCAGAGGGATCTGACAAACAGCAGCAAGGTAAAGGATCAGAGCTCCTTTTTGATGAGGGTCGCTGAGGATAAATAGTGGCCCGGGCTCTATGCAGAACACACATGTTCTTTTATAAGAACATGTGGTAGAACATGTGAAGAACATGAGATGCAGAAGCAGGGGGGAGACGATTTGGCCCCTTTCACCGACATTGACATTCAATAAGCTCATGGCTGATCTAATACCTCAGCGCCACTTTCCTGTATTAATTACATAATCCTAAAATCTAAATATTTGTTGATGACAGTGCCGTGCAAGCTTTTATGGCGATCAGGCCGCAATATAATATCTCACCTACATGCTGGTACCACCAATACCATTTACAGACTTGTGTTCAGTTCTGGGCACCATGTTATAGCAAAGATGTTGTCAAGCTCGAAAGGGTACAGAGAAGATTTACGAGGATGTTGCCAGGACTAGAGGGTCTGAGCTATAGGGAGAGGTTGAGTAGGCTGGGTCGCTATTCCCTAGAGCGTAGGAGGATGAGGGGTGAACTTATAGAGGTGCATAAAATCATGAGCAGAATAGATCGGGTAGATGCACAGCGTTTCTTGCCCAGAGTAGGCGAATTGAGGACCAGATGACATGGGTTTAAGGTGATGGGGAAAAGATTTAATAGGAATCTGAGGGGTAACGATTTCACACAAAGAGTGGTGGGTATACGGAGCAAGCTGCCAGAGGAGGTAGTTGAGGCTGGGACTATCCCAACTTTTAAGAAACAGTTAGACAGGTACATGGATAGGACAGGTTTAGAGGGATATGGACCAAACGCGGGCAGGTGGTGTTGGGACATGTGTAGTTGGGACATGTTGGTCAATGTGGGCAAGTTGGGCTAAAGGGTCTGTTTCCACACTGTATCACTCTACAACTCTATGATCAACAGAAGGGTGAATTGTTGTCATCCATTCAAACCCTCATAAATTAGATAAGGTATCTAATTGTACATCTATATACTAAAACTCTCATTTGTTTGTTTGTTTGTTCCTGAACTACAGCCAAAACGGTACACGGTAGCTCAACAATTTTAGGCCTGTCCTTTTGGTGCTAATGGAAGAGGTTTCATTGAAATCGGTGTTATATTTCTTAAGTTATTCACATTTTAAAGTTTAAATCAATCACCTCGGGAGGGATGGGGGAGGGAGGGACAATAGACAATAGACAATAGGTGCAGGAGGAGGCCATTCGGCCCTTCGAGCCAGCACCGCCATTCAATGTGATCATGGCTGATCATTCTCAATCAGTACCCCGTTCCTGCCTTCTCCCCATACCTCCTGACTCCGCTATCCTTAAGAGCTCTATCTAGCTCTCTCTTGAATGCATTCAGAGAATTGGCCTCCACTGCCTTCTGAGCCAGAGAATTCCACAAATTCACAACTCTCTGACAGAAAAAGATTTTCCTCATCTCAGTTCTAAATGGCCTACCCCTTACTCTTAAACTGTGGCCCCTTGTTCTGGACTCCCCCAACATTGGGAACATGTTTCCTGCCTCTAACGTGTCCAACCCCTTAATAATCTTATACGTTTCGATAAGATCTCCTCTCATCCGTCTAAATTCCAGTGTATACAAGCTTAGTCGCACCAGTCTTTCAACATATGATAGTCCCGCCATTCCGGGAATTAACCTAGTAAACCTATGCTGCACGCCCTCAATAGCAAGAATATCCTTCCTCAAATTTGGAGACCAAAACTGCACACAGTACTCCAGGTGCGGTCTCACTAGTGCCCTGTACAACTACAGAAGGACCTCTTTGCTCCTATACTCAACTCCTCTTGTTATGAAGGCCAACATTCCATTGGCTTTCTTCACTGCCTGCTCTACCTGCATGCTTCCTTTCAGTGACTGATGCACTAGGACACCCAGATCTCGGTGGGAGGGAGGGAAGGGGGGAGGGAGGGAGGGAGGGGGAGAGTGAGGGGGGGGGGGGAGGAGGGAGGATAAGGGAGTTGAGGGGGTGGAGTGGGGGGAGGGGAAGAGGGTAAAAGAGAAGGGAGAAAGGGAGGGGGTGGAGGGAGAGGGGAGGGGGAGGGAATAGGGAGGGAGGGGAGGGGGGAGGGGAGATGGTAAGGGGGAGGAGAGGGTGCTGCACAAATGCAGGAGAGGTTTGGGCCCAACAGGTCCACTTGGTCTAGTCTTTTTAAAAGTCTGTAATGTCTGTCTTTATTTTGAAAGTCAAGGGAGAGCATGAACACAGTCCCCCATGGGGCATGGCAGGCGTCAGCACACCCAGTGCAATGGCATAACCTCTCCTGCCAGATCTTTTTTTTCCAAAATTAAACTTTATTCAAAATAATTTTTTTAAATATCTCCAAAACAAGACAGTGCAAAAACTCTTCCAACATTCTCAGCGGCTATACACACATTCATTAGTGCTATATTCGGTAGTGTTCACAAACTATCCTTATACCCGGCTCCCTTGTCACTCATGCAGCCCCCAGGGGTGATATCCCTTCCCTTATTTGGAGGGGCGTCTCTCTCCACCACACCCTGCCCCCCATGTCCAGCGGAAGGACCCTAGACTGTGGCCCTCCCCCACAGGGCCTTGGTGTTGGCTGCACCGAGCATGTACTCCTGCAGTCTGCAGCGGGCCAGTCGGCAACATTCCCCCACAGACAGCTCGCTCCGCTGGGAGGTCAACAAAGCTCGGGCAGACCAAAGAACATCCTTCACCGAGTTGATGACCTTCCAGCAGCATGTGATGTCCGAATGTTTCCTTGGGAACTGTCTGTAAATCAGAGAGCCCTCTGTTATGTTCAGGATGAACTATGAAAAGGACTTCTCCAGACTCCCTTCACAAATCCACACTCTGCGAAGAGGTGGACAACCGTCTCCTCTCCTTAGCAGCCGTCCCAAGGGCATCATCAGTCAGAGATGGACTAAGCACCTACCCAGTCTGCTTATCTCGAGTTATATATATCTGGGCTTTATATTCCTCTCACACTCACTATTAGAATTACTAATAGTCAAAATAAAATAGGAAACTGAAGTGAATAAAACCACTGGACTAACCAGATGTTGGCACCAAAGTAGCATAAACAGTCACTCACTGCGATCTCACACAGGCAAGGAAAAAAACATCTGGAATTCACACTGTCACGAATGAGATATGCTGTTTATTCTTGAGGAGAGAGCAGTTCTTGGATTATTAGACGACAGAGGCAATGCCAAGTGTTGAATGATAACTCACACGTGTTCATTTCAACTTGGATTTTTCACTGTTGCTCTCATTGACGCCACTGAATTGATTGTATTCTGGGGATGGGGAGCAAGGAATGTTAGGTATTGCCTTATAATTCAAAGCAGACGACAGCTCCATCAAATCACCACCAATCACGAAGAAGCATTCAGAGGACTGGCTCAATCAGTGGCGGTGTGCTTCCAATGCAGTGTTTCCAATGAGTTAGTGATGACATCTGCCAGGAGGAACATGCAGATTTAACAAATTCCACAAGCTAAAGAAAGAGCCCAGCACCTCGGAGAGTTATCAACTCTTTCTAGATCCCAGCTCCAAGAAAACAAGAAAAAGGAAAATACCCAGGCTTGTTCTGCCCACAAAAGAAGACAAATCTAATCCTACTAATGACTGACCAAATAGTCTATTTTCGATCATTCGCAAAGTGATGGAAACAAAGAAACATAGAAAATAAGTGCAGGAGTAGGCCATTCGGCCCTTCGATCCAGCGCCGCCATTCAATATGATCTTAGCTGATCATCCAAAATCAGTACCCCGTTCCTGCTTTCTTCCCATATCCCCTGATTCCCTTAGCCCTAAGAGCTATATCCAACTCGCTCTTGAAAACATCCAGTGAATTGGCCTCCACTGCCTTCTGTGGCAGAGAATTCCACATGGAAGGTTTCATCCACCATGCTATCAAACATCACTTACCAGTAACCTGTTTCCCAATGCCCTTTTGCGTTTTGCTAGGAGCATTCTTCTCTAAACCTCATCACAGTTTTGGTCCAAACATGGTCCGAAGAGCTAAGAAGAGAGTGGTTGTCCTTGGCAAAGCAGCTCTGGTATCTACTCAAGTGGTCAATAGTTCCTGTCATTCCTTGTAAAGAAGAGCATTGGTTGTTGTTGTTGTTGATCAATCATCTCAGCCGCAGAACATCACCGCTGGAGGACAGTATTCATGGCCCAACAATCTTCTGCTTGTTCCTCAATCACCTTCCTTTCACCATTTGTTCAGAGGTGGTGATGTCCACATTGTTGAAGAGCATTTATATCTCATCAGCTAATGAAGCAGCCCATGTCTACATGCAGCAAGACCTGGACAATATTCAGCATGATCTGAGAAATGGCAAGGAACACATGCACCAAAAGGAGTGCTTATAATTGGCAAAACGTAGAAACAAGAAAGTGCAGATGCTGGTTGACAAAAAAAAGACACAGAATGCTGGAGTAACTCAGCGGGTCAGGCAGCATCTGTGGAGAACATGGATAGGTGACGTTTCACAGAGTGCTGGAGTAACTCAGCGGGTCAGGCAGCATCTGTGGAGAACATGGATAGGTGACGTTTCATAGAGTGCTGGAGTAACTCAGCGGGTCAGGCAGCATCTGTGGAGACCATGGATAGGTGACGTTTCGGGTTGGGACCCTACTTCAGCCTGAAGTCCTGGCTGATATTTCCACCACACCTGCGCCAGTCTATGACCATCTCCAACAGAAAGGAATAGAAATACCTACCTTTGACATTCAACTGCATTATCGTCACCAAATAAATCCCCAACAATCAAACTCCAGTGCATCGCCACCGATCAGTAATTTAATCAGAACATCACATAAAAAAGAGGTCAGAGGCTAAGTATTCTTTGGTGAGAGACTCACCTTCGGCCTCCAGAAAGTTATTTATGAGACGCAAGACATGATTGCGCTAGAAAATTCTCCATTTGACTGAATGGGTGCAACTCCAACAACACATATCATGATACAGGACAAAGCGACCCATTTGAGTAGAACCCTTTCCACCAACTTAAACACTCATTACCTCTACCACCTGTATACAGTGCCTGCTGTGGGTACATTTGACAAAATACACTGTAGTTATTCGCCCAGGATACTCAGGCGGCAAAACCCAAGACCTCTACCACCAAGAAGGCCAAGGCCACATGGAGCAGGGGAACACCACCACCTGCAACTTTCCCTCCAAATCACATACCATCCTAATCTGGTAACAAATCACAATTCCTTCATCGGTCTGAAGAAGGGTCCCAACCCAAAATGTCGTTTGTCCATGTTCTCCAGAGATGCTGCCTGAGCCACTGAGTTACTCCAGCACTCTGTGAAACGTCACCTATCCATGTTCTCCAGAGATGCTGCCTGACCCGCTGAGTTACTCCAGCACTCTGTGAAACGTCACCTATCCATGTTCTCCACAGATGCTGCCTGACCCACTGAGTTACTCCAGCACTCTGTGAAACGTCACCTACCCATGTTCTCCAGAGATGCTGCCTGACCCGCTGAGTTACTCCAGCACTCTGTGAAACGTCACCTATCCATGTTCTCCACAGATGCTGCCTGACCCGCTGAGTTACTCCAGCACTCTGTGAAACGTCACCTATCCATGTTCTCCACAGATGCTGCCTTGAGAAGGTGGGGGTGAGCCGCCATCTTGAACCGCTGCAGTCCTTCTGGTGAAGGTGGTCCCACGGCACTGTTGGGGAGAGAGTTCCAGGATTTAGACCCAGTCTAAATGCTGAGTTACTCCTGCACTATGTGAAACGTTATCCATCCATGTTCTCCAGTGATGCTGCCTGATCTGCTGAGTTACTCCAGCACTTTGTGTCTGTTTTTTTGGTAAACCAGCATCTGCAGTTCCACGTGTCTACATTTCTTCATCATCACTGGGTCTAAATCCTGGAACTCTCTCCCCAACAGCGCCGTGGGACCACCTTCACCAGAAGGACTGCAGCGGTTCAAGATGGCGGCTCACCCCCACCTTCTCAAAACGTGGTGAGGGATGTGAAACAAAAGGTGAAACCCAAATACCACTAAAGAACAGAAAGTTACACCATCACATCCTCTTGTGGTGATAGACAATGTGATGGAAGACCACACTGTGGGAAAGGCGCATTTCAATCGAGTCCAACAGAAAACTTCTAAACTCTTCAAGCTCTCCATGACAGTCACTCTAACTCGGCAAGATTAACTGAGATTGTTCTTATTTTAACAAGAAATGTTTGCTGAGTATTTAGAAAACAAACAGAGGTTTTCCTTATAATATCTCTTAGTGGTAATTCAAAAAAGTGAAAGGATCAATATTTCATACCAGAAAAATGATGTTAGTTCTTGTTCTGGAGAACTGGCCTATCTCAGCCATGCTGCCAAGTAAAAGGGAATGGTCCAGGTATTCCCCAAAGCAGTGATAAACGATACAGATAGAAATGTGATATCCTCTCGCATTTGACTGAAGTGACTATTGAGCCCACACAGTGAGTAGCTGCAGCTGGCTATCCCGCTATGGAGAACATCGCATGCAAGCCTGATTGTTGCTCATCTGGTATCCATGCATGCATGCATGTTTCCAACAGAGGATACCAGATAACGATCAGGAGTGGCCCTGGTCCAATATTACTCCCAAGCTCAGAGCTCCCAGCAGCCGCCTCAATTGCTGCCTCCGCTGAGGTCAGCTAATACAGCACAGATGGAGGATTTAATGTGGCATGTTGTGGCTCCATGTGGTCCATTATATCACAGGATAGTTATTACATACATACTGTAGATACATAGACAATAGGTGCAGGACGAGGCCATTTGGCCCTTCGAGCCAGCACCGCCATTCAATGTGATCATGGCTGATCATCCACAATCAGTACCCCGTTCCTGCCATCTTCCCATATCTCTTGATTCCACTAGCCCTCAGAGCTCTATCTAACTCTCTTTTGACTGCATCCAGTGAATTGGCCTCCACTGCCTTCCAAGGCAGAGAATTCCACAAATTCACAACTCTCTGGGTGAAAAGGTTTTCCTCGTCTCAGTTCTAAATGGCCTACCCCTTATTCTTAAACTGTGGCCCCTGGTTCTGGACTCCCCCAACATCGGGAACATGTTTCCTGCATCTAGCGTGTCCAATCCCTTAATAATTTTATATGTTTCTATAACATCCCCTCTCATCCTTCTAAATTCCAGTGTATACAAGCCCAGTCGTTCCATTCTTTCATCATATGACAGTCCCGCCATCCCGGGAATTAACCTGGTGAGCCTATGCTGCACTCCCTCAATAGCAAGAATGTCTTTCCTCAAAATAGGAGACCAAAACTGTACACAATACTCTAGGTGTGGCCTCACCAGGGCCCTGTACAACTGCAGTAGGACCTCTTTACTCCTATACTCAACTACTCTCGTTATGAAGGCCAACATGCCATTAGCTTTCTTCACTGCCTGCTGTACCTGCATGCTTACTTTCAATGACTGATGTACAAGCACACCCAAATCTCGTTGTACTTCCCCTCTTCCTAACCCGATACCATTCACATAATAATCTGCCTTCCTGTTATTGCCACCAAAGTGGATAACCTCACACTTATCCACATTATACTGCATCTGCCATGCATCTGCCCACTCACCCAACCTGTTCAAGTCACCCTGCATCCTCATAGCATCCTCTTCACAGTTCACACTGCCACCCAGCTTTGTGTCATCCGCAAATTTGCTAATATTACTTTTAATTCCTTCATCTAAATCATTAATGTATATTGTAAATAGCTGGGGTTCCAGCACTGAGCCTTGCGGTACCCCACTGGTCACTGCAGCCATTCCGAAAGGGACCCGTTAATTCCTACTCTTTATTTCCTATCTGCCAAGCAATTTTCTATCCATGTCAATACCCAACCCCCAATACCATGTGCTCTAATTTTGCCCACTAATCTCCTGTGTGGGACCTTATCAAAGGCTTTCTGAAAATCCAGATACACCACATCCACCGGCTCTCCCTTATCCATTCTACTTGTTACATCCTCAAAAGATTCCAGAAGATTAGTCAAGCATGATTTCCCCTTCGTAAATCCATGCTGACTTGGACCGATCCTGTTACCTCTATCCCAATGCGCCGCTATTACATTTTTAATAATTGACTCCAGCATCTTCCCTACCACCGATGTCAGGCTAACTGGTCCATAATTCCCTGCTTTCTCTCTCCCTCCTTCCTTAAAAAGTGGGACAACATTAGCTACCCTCCAATCCACAGGAACTGATCCTGAATCTATAGAACATTGGAAAATGATCACCAATGCGTCCACGATTTCTAGAGCCACCTCCTTAAGTACCCTGGGATGCAGACCATCAGGCCCTGGGGATTTATCAGCCTTCAATCCCATCAGTCTACCCAACACCATTTCCTGACTAATGTGAATTTCCTTCAGTTCCTCCGTCACCCTAGGTCCTCTATCCCCTAGTACATCTGGGAGATTGGTTCTGTCTTCACTAAGGATGACACAAACAAAGTACCTGTTCAATTCGTCTGCCATTTCCTTGGTACCCATAATAAATTCACCTGTTTCTGTCTTCAAGGGACCCACATTTGGCTTAACTAATTTTTTTCCTCTTCACATACCTAAAGAAGTTTTTACTCTCCTCCTTTATATTCTTGGCTAGCTTACCTTTATACCTCATCTTTTCTCCCCGTATTGCTTTTTTGGTTACCTTCTGTTGATCTTTAAAAGTCTCCCAATTCTCTGGCTTCCCTCTCACCTTTGCTATGTTATACGTCTTCTCTTTATTTTTATGCTGTCCTTGACTTCCCTTGTCAGCCACGGGTGCCTCTTACTCCCCTTAGAATCTTTCTTCCTCTATGGAATGAACTGATCCTGCACCTTCTGTATTATTCTCAGAAATACCTGCCATTGTTGTTCCACCGTCTTCCCTGCTAGGGTCTCTTTCCAGTCAACTTTGGCCAGCTCCTCCCTCATGCCTCCATAGTCCCCTTTGTTCAACTGCAATACTGACACTTCCGATTTTACCTTCTCCCTCTCAAATTGCAGATTAAAACTTATCATAATATGGTCACTACCTCCAATTGGTTCCTTTACCTTGAGTTCCCTTATCAAATCCGGTTCATTACACAACACTAAATCCAGAATTGCCTTCTCCCTGGTAGGCTCCAGTACAAGCTGCTCTAAGAATCCATCTCGGAGGCACTCTACAAACTCCCTTTCTTGGGGACCATTACCAAGCTGATTTTCCCAGTCTACTTGCATATTGAAATCTCCCATAACCACCATAGCATTACCTTTGCGACATGCCAATTTTAACTCCTGATGCAATTTGCTAGGCTACTGTTTGGGGGCCTGTAGATAACTCCCATTAGGGTCTTTTTACCCTTACAATTTCTCAGTTCTATCCATACTGACTCCACATCTCCTGATTCTATGTCACCCCTCCCAAGGGACTGAATATCATTCCTTACCAACAGAGCTACCCCACCCCCTCTGCCTACCTGTCTGTCTTTTCGATAGGACGTATACCCCTGAATATTCAGTTCCCTGCTCTGATCCTCTTGCAGCCATGTCTCTTTAATTCCCACAACATCACACTTACCAATTTCTAACTGAGCCTCAAGCTCATCCACTTTATTTCTTATACTTCGCACATTCATATATAACACTTTTAATTCGGTATTCACCTCCCCTCTTACACCAGTTCCTATTTCACCTGACCTTACTCTCTTATCCCTTCTTGAACTTTCCGTCCATTAATTCGAGATAATAGTTGACTTATCTATTGAAATTATTAGGGAGCCTGAACGGTGGCACAGTGGTAGAGCTGCTGCCTCACAGCGCCAGAGACCCGGGTATGATCCTGACTACGGGTGCTGTCTGTATGGAGTTTGTATGGTCTCTCTGTCACCCGTGTGGGTTTTCTCCGGGTGCTCCAGTTTCCTCCCACATTCCAAAGACATACAGGTCTGTAGATTAATTGGCTTCAGTAAAATTGTAAATTGTCCCTCGCATGTGTAGGATGTACGGTGATCGTTGATCGGCACAAACTCAGTGGGTCAAAGGGCCTGTTTCCGCACTGCATCTCTAAACTAAACTAAACTAATCAAAACTAAACTAATCTTCAAAAAGATTTGCATCTCCGTAGCACCTTCCGTGACTTCAGGATGACACAAAATGCACTGGAGCGAATGAAATATTTTCCGAAACATAATCACAGGTACAACATGGATAATTTCTGCACGGCAAATTTTCAGAAACAATGCAGTGATGAGGAAATCATCTGCGTGAATGATCTTGCTCGAAGAGCCGGGATACCGATGAGAAAGCTTGTTCGTGTTCATTAGATCATGTTATAGGAGCAGAATTAGGCCATTCAGCCCATCAAATCTACTCCACCATTAAAACATGGCTGATCTACCTATCCCTCTCAACCCCATTCTCCTGCCTTCTCCCCGTAACCTTTGATACGCGTACTAATCAAGAATCTGTCAATCTGTGTAAAAATACCCAATGACGGCCGCCACAGCCGTCTGTGGCAAAGAATTCCACAGATTCACCACCCTCTGACCAAATAAATTCCTCCTCCTCTCCTTTCTAAAGGTATGTCCTTTTAATCTGAGGCTGTGCCCTCTGGTCCTAGACTCTCCCACTAGTGGAAACATCATCTCCACATCCACTCTATCCAGGCCGCTCACTATTCGGACGGTCAAACATTCATCAGAATTTGACCCAATCATCCCTCGTAAACCTCCTCTGTACCTTCTCGAATGCCAGCACATCGTTCCTCAGATACGGAGCCCAAAACGGCTTACTAATTGTTCTTTATTAAAAGGAAATTAAAAAATAATTTGTCCACCATCCGTTCAGATGAAGTAACTACTTCCCAAAGTCAACTGGAATGGGGTTCAGCACCCAGATCCGAGTGGATTAAGGTGATATGTGGTTGAGAATTCAAACTAGGCACTTCTTTCCATACAGTAATTCAATCTGAAATGAGTAGGCATATATTTTTGGAAAGAAGTGGATTGGGTTTAAAAGCGGTGACCTTACATGGTCAAAAAGCCTGCCGATGCTCCATTCTTGAAATGGCTGTTGGTGATATTAGCAGACAAATATTTAATATGTTCATTCCTCTGCCTGCTTTTTGAAGAGGCATTACTTCTGCAAAGTTCACGGGCAGAGGAATGCATTATATGTTCACCTCCTAATATCGTTGGCATCAGTGTCTTGGCTTACACAAATAATGGTCACATAGGCCTGGTCCAACCTAGTAATGGACTGGAGCAAGAGCCAGCAGAATAAGAAAAAGGGAACAGGAAAACTGAAGGCAGAGAGAAACTGCTGACAGCCAAACATTCCTTTTCTCAGAAGATTACCCTTCCCTCTTTGACAAAATGTGCTGCTTACATTTGGATATCCACATTGAGTGCATCAAATGCAGAATGTTAAGTATATGGTGCAGAGACAGGGAAGAAATGGAAGGACAGGTTTAGCTTTCGGTTTATTATTATCACGTGTACTGAGGTACAGTGAAAAGCTTTGTTTTGCATGCCCGATCAGATCAAATAGTAGACTTTATTTTAGTCTTTAGAGATACAGTGAGGAAACAGAACCTTTGTCAGCCTGTGGTCAGGATGGAACCCGAGTCTCCGGCGCTGTAAGGCAGCAACTCTACCGCTGTGCCACATAATACTATACATAAATATAATCCAGCCAAACTCAGTACAATACAATGGGTAGAGCAAAGGGTGCAGAATATAGTTCTCAGCGTTGTAGCGCAACAGTTCCAGAGATAACGACCAATATCTGCAACGGGGTAGAGGTAAATCGGACATTGGACTTTGTCTCTGGAACTGTTGCTCAGGGGCCTCCAAACCTTTCAGCATGAGGGCCACATTACATATTTGGCACATTTTTTGCGGGCCGTAGGAAAAAATACAGTAGTGTAAGTTTTATAAATTTAACTAAAACAAGTGGACCCGTTGGGTCCAAACCTCTCCTGCATTGGTGCAGCACCCTCCCCTCTCCATCTCCCCCTCCCCCTCCTCTCTCCCCCTCTCCTCCTTCTCCCTTCCCCCCCTTCTCCCCTCCCCTCCCCTCCTTCTCCCCTCCCCCTCCCCCCCTACCCCCTCCCTCTCTCCTCCCTCCCTCCCCCCTCCACCCCCTTCAACCCCTCTTTTCCTCCCTCCTCCCCCTCCCATCCCCACCCCCTCGCTCTACGCCCCTCCCTCCCTCCCTCCCCCTCTCTCCCTAGGAGATAGATTTAAACTTTAAAATGTGAATAATTTTTAAAATATAGCACCGATTTCAATGAAACTTCTTCCATTAGCACCAAAGGGACGACGGTGAGTAAGGTGGGCCTAGAATTGTTGTGCTATCGTGTACCGTTTTGGCTGTAGTTCAGGAACAAACAAACAAACAAACGAGCGTTTTAGTATATAGATGACCTCAAAAAAGTTTAGACTAGGTTACATTCGATTAGATTAGGAAAGGTTAAACTAGGTTAGGTTAGATTAGGTTAGTTTACATTAGGTTTATATGGCAACAAATAAATAATATTCAATTTTTACAAAGAGCTTGAAATATTGGAATATATATATACCGTAGGTATACAATTATTTATAAAACAGAAATAATACAGTGACCACTAGGGGAGAGAGAGAGGAGAGAGGGGTAGAGGGGGGGAGGGAGAGGAGAGAGAGGGGTAGAGAGGGGCGGAGAGAGAGAGAGAGAGAGGGGGGAGAGGAGAGAGGGGTAGAGATGGGGGAGAGTCTGGGTAGAGGGAGCAGCAGGTGAGAGCGGGAGCACGGCGAGGGGGAGGGTGTTAGAGGGTCCGGTGAGGGAGCGCCGCCGCTTGCGGGGGCTGCTCCCCCTCTCCCTCTCCCTCTCTCTCTCTCCCTCCCTCCCTCTCTCCCAGAGCCAGCGAGATCTGCGTCGCTGCTCCACTCTCTTCCCCAGCTCCGTCTCCCTCTAACACAGCGAAATAAGAACAAACACAAGTGTAGTTGTTGTTCAGATGCCCTGCATCCCCGGGGTGGGCGGTGGCGGCGGTGAGGAGGGAAGGTTCACTTGTGTTTGTTATTTCGCTGCGTTTGAGGGATACGGGGCCGGGGAAGAGAGTGGAGGAGTGGCTCACATCTCACTGGCGCTGGGAGAGAGGGAGGGAGGGAGGGAGGGAGAGAGAGAGGGAGCAGCACCCGCTGACACCCTCCCCTCCCCACGCTCCCGCTCTCACCCGCTACTCCCTCTATCCCGACTCTCTCTCTCCCCCCGCTCTCTCGTCCCAGGTTGAGCGGCAGTGGCGAGGAGGGAAGTTTCGAGGGGGTGCTGCGATCTCCCGCCTTGTCCCGGCTCTGGGTCGGTGGCGATCCGCTCTCCGGTGAACCTTCGCCGGCAGCTTCTGCCTCCAGTCCCCGCCGCCTCAGAGCTTGCTGCACACCGGATAAAATCTTGTGGTGGGCCGGACGTGGCCCGCGGGCCATAGTTTGGAGACCGCTGCCCTAGCTTATGGAAGGACCACTCAGAAGCCTGATAACTGAGGGGAAGAATGTAATAAAAATGAACTGTGCTTGCTGGTTTATACCAAAGATAGATACAAAATGCTGGAGCAGGGAACTGCAGATGGTTGATCACTGGTTGCACATATGCAACCACATCGCGGGCATTAATACCAACAACATGTGCCACTGCTACGTGGTTGTAAAAGCCCATGTGAGCTATGTGATGTCCCTTTACTTGAAGGTTTGCACGTCTCCCTCCAGATGCACCAGTTTTCTCCCACATAAGACCATAAGACATCGGAGCAGAATTAGGTCACTCGGCCCATCGAATCTGTTCCACCATTCGATCATGGCTGATCATTTCCTTCCCATCCCCATTCTCCTGCTTTCTCCCCGTAACCTTTGACGCCCTTACATCCCAAAGACGTGCAGGTTTATAGGTAAATTGACCCTCTAAATTGCCCCCAGTGTGTAAAGAATGGGTGAGAAAGTGGGATTATAAGGAACTAGTGTGAACGGATGATCGATGGTCGGCGTGGACCCAGTGGGCTGAAGGGCCTCTTTCCATGCAGTATCTCAAAACTAAACTGAACCATATAACTTCTGAAAGCACTGAAAGGAATAACTGTTTAGCACAAACACTGTTTTAACTTGAGTCAATTCTGCACAACGTTTGTGCATAGTTTACACCCCACCTCTGCAAGTGCAAATCCACATGACTGTAATGGACAAGGTCCAGCTTTCAGGAACTGCTACTAAACCACTGCAAGGACACACACACACGCACGCACGCACGCCCGCACGCACGCACGCACAAACACTTAACTTAGCATCCTGAATTTATTGCAGTTTCAATAACATGACCATTTAATATAAAAATGTTTGGTAAGTTATTGCGAGATATTCTACAAGATATCTGCTTCCATTAATCAGCACACTTTAAGGTGCAGTTGAATAGTGGAGGTGAAAAAGCATGAAATGCGAAATTATTTGGTCAATCAATCCCATATCATCCGCACTAGTGAATGCCAATCTCAACTGCACTGACAGCTGGATCTCCTGTGGGCAGAATTTAATGAGCTCTTACAACACTTTTGGGGTGAGGACCAGTCAGCCATGATTGAAAATGTCCCATAAAAGACAAAAACTGGAGCTGCTTCGAAAACAAAAACAAATTGTCCCTCGTGTGTGTTGGATAATGTTGGTGTGCAGGGATCACTGGTCGACGCGGACTCGGTGGGCAGAAGGGCCTGTTTCTGCGCTGTATCAGTAAACTAAAGGTTAGGAAAGAGGGAGGTGCGGTGAGACCTGTGTGTCCTTGTACACCAGTCACTGAAAGTTGGCGTGCAGGTACAGCAGGCAGTGAAGAAAGCTAACGGAATGTTGGCCTTCATAACGAGAGGATTTCAGTATAGGAAGAAAGAGGTTCTTCTGCAGTTGTATAGGGCCCTGGTAAGACCACATCTGGAGTATTGTGTACAATTTTGGTCTCCTAATCCCCGGGATGGCGGGACTGTCATATGAGGAAAGATTGGAAAGACTGGGCTTGTATTCACTGGAGTTTAGAAGGATGAGAGGGGATCTTATAGAGATATATAAAGTTATAAAAGGACTGGACAAGCTAGATGCAGGAAAAATGTTCCCAATGTTGGGGGAGTCCAGAACCAGGGGCCACAGTCTTAGAATAAAGGGGAAGCCATTTAAAACTGAGGTGAGAAAAAACGTTTTCACCCAGAGTTGTGAATTTGTGGAATTCTCTGCCACAGAGGGCAGTGGAGGCCAATTCTCTGGATGGATTTAAGAGAGAGTTAGATAGAGCTCTAGGGGCTAGTGGAATCAAGGGATATGGGGAGAAGGCAGGCACGGGTTACTGATTGTGGACGATCAGCCATGATCACAATGAATGGCGGTTCTGGCTCGAAGGGCCGAATGGCCTCCTCCTGCACCTATTTTCTATGTTTCTGTGTTTCTAAACGAAGCTAAAAAGACAAAAACTGTAGCTGCTTCTGAAACAAAAGTAGAAAATACTCAGCAGGTCAGGCTACATCTGTAGGACGCATAACGGAATCAACATTGCCGATGGGGGACCCTGTGAGGAAGCTATGCTGCACCATGCCCATTAGCTGCCACTGACTTCCCCGTGGAAGATTACGCCCAGGAAATGTCTCCGGGTTGTAACACATTGAGCAAGCTTGGGTAGTATAAGAAAATAACTGCAGATGCTGGTACAAATCGAAGGTATTTATTCACAAAATGCTGGAGCAACTCAGCAGGTCAGGCAGCATCTCAGGAGAGAAGGAATGGGTGATGTTTCGGGTCGAGACCCTTCTTCAGAGCAAGCTTGGGTGACTTGTTGGTTGGGGACAGGTCTGGGCCATAATTTCACCTTGCACCACAACACAGCAATATTTCAAAGGTATTTCATTCTTCTGTGAAGCACTTTGAAAACCCAGAGTTCTGATTAGAAGTAAATAAAAATGGAGGTCCTTCAGCATTATCATCTGGTATTGAAGTGGGTGCAGCCTATCAATAAGAACAGTACACTGAAATAAAGCTCACAGCTTTTTATCGTTCCATCTCTGGCCTTTATCCAACCATCTGCCTATCAACCACCACCACCCACCGTCCCCCCCCCCCCCCCCACACCTCCCCCCCCCCACCCCCCACACCTCCCCCCCCCCACCCCCCACACCTCCCCCCCCCCCCCCCCCCCCCCCCTCTGCTCCAATCACCTGTATCCACCTATTAATTGTTAGGCCATGTCCTGCACACACCTCTCTTCCAGCTCTCTCCCCTCAACTACAATCAGCCTGAAGAAGGATCCCGACCCAAAATGTTGCCTACAGAGTGATGCTGCTTACTTACTCCAGCACTTTATGCTTTATTTCAAATAAGCTGTTTGGTGGTCATGCAAGTGTTGGGAGTGTGAGAGCTTTACAAGTGGCCTCTGTGAACAATGCAAAGACATTTGTCGTAGAGCTTGCCTGCAGCTTTTCTTCAGGTTGCCTACTTCTTTATTCTGCTGATTCTCAACATATAATTTGATTTTGACCAAATTTACCCCCAAATATTTTGGAATCGCAATTTTTTCCAATGTATTTTTCTATCGTTTTAAGGCAGAATAATCCCTAGAAACGGATACAATCAGAAAAGATTCTTAAAAAGATATGCTAACCTAAAACCTACATGGACTAAACGTGTAGGAAAGAACTGCAGATGCTGGTTTAAATCAAAGATAGACACAAAATGCACCCACTCCTTCTCTCCAGAGATGCTGCCTGTCCCGCTGAGTTACTCCAGCATTTTGTGTCTTCCTACATGGACTAGGCAAAATCCTGGAGTAACTCAGTGGGTCAGTCAGCATCTCCGGAGAGGAGGAATGGGTGGCATTTTTCGGGTCGAGACCCTTCCTCAGACTAATGTCTGAGGAAAGATGTTGAAGCAGCAGTCAATAACTGAATTGGTGGTCCTTCAGATTACTTTATTGTCATATGAAACAGGATAAAATAAAATTGTGTGCTCACATGCATCTCAAAGACAACACTGTATACATATGGTAATGGTAGATACAAAACAATAATTACAAATATAATTGGAAAAGTAGTGAACTGTCAGACATAGACCCACCCGAGGAAATAATAGGGCAGGTGAGCAAAGGGGCATGTGCTAAGAGGAATTTGATAGGAGAGGAAGGTAAGGAGACAGGCAGGCTTACGGAAGAAATTCCAGAGCTTTGGGGGATGACCACCAGTAGTGAAGGAAAGGAAGTAGGAACTATGCACAAGGCCAAAATGAAAAGAATATCCAATTTGCAAGCATCAGAGGGTCGAGAGATGGTGGAGGTCACAAAGATAGCAAGGAGCAAACTGTAAGCTGTGGAAGTCCACAGACAATAGCAAACCTAGAGGTACATTCAGTCAAAACAGCACCTTACAAAGTACAGGTCAGCAGTGTACAGAGTTTAGTACAGGCTAACCCTAACCCTAATATTACCCACAGGAAGGAAAAGATGGGAAGCATGCATACTCTGTGATGCTGTTTAAAAAGCAAACCTGAATGTTCAGAGAGATCTCGGGGTATTAAAGGATTGGCTCTCAACATGTTCAATCAATTAATTCATGGATTTTTACCTTCACTCTAAATACATGGCATTGATTTTAAAACCCTTTTGCATTACCTTTGTGTGAAAGCAGTAGAAATATCCATTTGGGAAAATCTTTCGCTGTTGGTAAATTGAGGTGGTAAAGATGGTCCATACTTAAGTATGGCAACAAGGGTGGCAAAAATGCATGGTGATGCAAGAGACTGCAAGTGCTGGAATCTGGAGCGAATGACAAACTGCTGGAGTCAAGCGGCAACTGTGGAGGCAAAGGGATGGTCAACGTATCGGGTGAAGACACTGCATCAGGACTGAGAGTGGAAAGGGTAAATGGCCAGTGTAAAGAGGTGAGACAGAGGCTGGTAGGTAAAAGGTAGAACCAGATGAGAGGGGGAATGATGGACACATGGATCCAGTTGTGGGAGGTAGGGTTTTAAGACAGGGACTTCAGAAGAAGGGTCTCGACCCAAAATGTTACCTATTCCTTTTCTCCAGAGATGCTGACTGACCCGCTGAGTTACTCCAGCTTTTTGTTTCTATCTTCAGGGACAGACAACGCCAGTTGATCGAAGTTTAAAGCTATGCCCTCTGGTATTGCAGAGGTTTGCAGATGACAACAAGATTGCTGGGGTCAAGAGTCAAGAGTGTCTTATTGTCATATATCCCAGATAGAACAATGACATTTTTACTTGCTGCAGCACAACACAATATGTAAACATAGTGCACTGTAAACAGTATAATAAACTAGGAAAAAAGTTCAGTGTGTGTGTATATATACACATACCCACATATGCAGATATATATATATTTAATTGTATATATATCATATTTATATATATATATATGTGTGTGTGTGTGTGTGTGTGTGTATATATACATACACACACACACACATATATATAGGCACACATACGTACACATAAAAAACAAACAAACAATAATAATGCAATAATAACAAAATAATAGTCTGTGTAGTTCAGATCGTGGTCTACGAGCAAGGTTGTCAAGGTATACAGCTACAGAGATGGACGGAGAAAAGGCAGATGCAGTTTGATACGGCCAAGTGTGAAGGGCACTTTGGAAGGTCAAATGTAAGGGGAACAACCCGATGGCATGAATATTGGACCTTCTCATTCCAAGAAAAATATACAATTAATGGCGTGACCCTTAACAGCATTGGTGTGCAGAGGGATCTCGGGGTCCAAATCCATAACTCCGTGAAAGCGCAGCACAATAGATAGAGGGGTGGAGAAGACATGTGGTGTGCTTGCTTTCATAGGTCGGGGCATTGAGTATAAGAGGCAGGAAGTCATGATGCAGCTTTATAGCACTTTGGTTAGGTTTCATTTGGAGTATTGCGTGCAATTCTGGCTGCCCCATTACAGGAAGGATGTGGAAGTTTTGGAAAGGGTGCAGAGGAGGTTTATCAGGATGATGCCTGGATTAGGGGGTATTAGCTCCAGGGAGAGGTTGGATAAACTTGGATTGGTTTCTCCGGAATGCCGGAGGTTGCAGAAGCATCTAAAATTATGAAAGGCATAGATAGGGTAGACTGTCAGAACCTTTTTTCCCCAAAATGGATAAATCAAATGCAAAAGGGTATAACTTTAAGGTGAGATGGGCAAAGTTTAAAAGAGAACAGATGCAACAGAGACAGAGAAAGTGAGAGAAAGAGATGGGGTGTTTACAGGATACAGGGTGGGAGGAAGTGTAGTTGAGGTGGCTGTGGGAGTTGGTTTATAGCAGCGAAAATACAAAATGCATGTTTAATTCTCCTGTAGTTACCGAAGGAGGGCCCATGCAAAGGGAACGTGTCTCTTGAAGGACAGGAGAAGGGAAGAAGGAGAAATTTTAAGGAGAATTTTGACCACACTCGTTCATCTGTTAATAAATAAGCAGCAGTGACATTGGTAGATATCAATTCACAAAATGCTGGAGTAACTCAGCAGGTCAGGTAGCATCTCAGGAGAGAAGGAATGGGTGACGTTTTGGGTCAAGACCCTTCTTCAGACTGAGTTACTCCAGCATTTTGTGAATAAATACCTTCGATTTGTACCAGCATCTGCAGTTATTTTCTTACACTTGGTAGATATCAAGCAGTGGGCTGCCCAGCTGCACACTCAAAGCACAGAAGATGTGCGGTAGACTCGTTAAGACCCACTCATTTTGCTCCAAGAATGTTACTGAACTTGCATTAAGGCATCACGCCCTTATAATTAAATATAGTTCCAGGTTTTTAAATTGGTTTGGGATCACTGTTGCTCTTTCTGTTCAATTCTCACTGGTAAAGTTCACCTGAAGGTTGACAACACTGTGTGGGGCCTGTTGGGAAGGTCGGAAAAGAAAATAAGGGAAATAAGAAGGAAATACACAGTGCTCTCAAGAAGATTGTACCCACAAAAGTGACATCAGTATCACTTTTGCAGCTTTTTAAAATAATAATTCCAAGTAAATGACCATTTTTACTGATGTCCAGCACATTTTTATTGCAGACTTCTTTAATTAATTGAGTTTAAATCCTTCAACCACAGGTACAAGGATAGGTAAGGGTGAGTGGGATATGGGCCAAATGTGGGCAGGTGGGACTAGTGTAGATGGGGCATCTGGGTCGGTGTGGGCGTTGGGCCAAAGGGCCTTTTGTGTGTTGTATGACTTTATGACTTTACCGCAGTATGATCCAAACCCCTGTCTCCAGATTATGATTCAAGGCCACTAGATTACTAGGAACATAACCGCTAGGCTACTATACAACCCATCTAGGGGTGCCAACTTTCTCACTCCCAAATAAGGGACAAAGGTGATGTCATGCCCCACGCCCCATGTGACCTCACCCAGCCAGCGGCCACATGCTCCCACTCCACCAATGGCGGCCGCCCAGACCGGGAGGCGGGATGCTATGCAACCTCCGTTAGGCGGCGCCCGGGCCTCCGGACCTAGACTGTCCGGGCCTAGGGCGGCCTCTGGGCCTACAGTGTCCGGGCCTATAGCGGCCTCCGGGCCTACAGTGTCTGGGCCTAGAGTGCGCCCCCCCCCGGGCCTAATACGGGACAACGGCAGTCCCATACAGTACAAAGAAATTTAGCCCAATATACGGGATGTCCCGGCTAATACGGGACAGTTGGCAACCCTAACCCCATCTAACCTTCTCACTCATTCTGATGCTATCCACAGATGATGGCCACTTTCACCAGTGTGGCAACTGGCACTGCACTTGTGACCCACTGACCTTTCATATATGCAAGAATTGTATTTAACCTTTCAGGGCGGCATAGTGGCTCAGCGGTAGAGTTGCTGCCTTGCAGTGCTGGCAGCGCCGGAGAACCCAGGTTCAATCCCGACTACGGGTGCTGTCTGTACGGAGTTTGTACGTTCTCCCTGTGACCTGCGTGGGTTTTCTCCGAGATCTTCGGTTTCCTCCCACACTCCAAAGATGTACAAGTATGTAGGTTAATTGGCTTGGTATGTGTAAATTGTGTGTAGGATAGTGTTAGTGTGCGGGGATCGCTGGGCGGCGCGGACTCGGTGGGCCGAAGGGCCTGTTTTCGCGCTGAATCTCTAAATTAAACTAAACTAAAATTAAAACTTTGACACTGGCTTTCACAAACAGTACTTAGTGTATCAATAACAAGTTGACAATATTCAGGGATAAGCATTTCACAATCAGGAAATGTTAGAAATGTTATACTGTATTTGGATTGGTAATTTTAGATTGCTTTGTACGTATTATTTTTTGTGGGATGAATAGGAAGTGATGAAACCATGGAATCCTCCTATTTAAAGTAGAACAATTCCCCACAAACATGTGGCCAGCACATCTTCTCCCCAGGGTGAAATCACAGAGCTGACAGCACCAAAAGTGTCCTGCAACCCAGTTAGTCCATGTAGACCATGAAGCCAATCTACACCAATCCCATTTGTCCACAGTAGATCTTGGTCCCTCAACTCCTTTCCTATCCATGTACCTGTGCAAGTGCATTTTAAACACATAGTTGCATCCACCTCCACTGGCAGACCTTTCCATATTCAACTATTCATGTACATATTCATATACATCGCCATCTGTGTGAAAAAATTACTCCTCTAGTCTCCTTTAAATTTCTCCCCTCTCACCTTAAACTTATGCCCTTTAGTTTTATACTAAACCAAGTGGACCCGTTGGGCCCAAACCTCTCCTGCATTGGTGCAGCACCCTCTCCCCCCCCCCCCCCTCCCCTCTCCCCTCCTCCCCCCTCCCTCCATACCTCCTCCCCCTCCCTCCACACCTCCCCCCCTCTCCTCCCCTTCCCCCACTCCATCCCCCTCAACCCCCCTTATCCCCACTCCTCCCCCCTGCCTCCCTCCCTCCCCAGGAGATAGATTTAAATGTTTAAATGTGAATAACTTAAAAAATATAACACCGCTTTCAATTAAACTTCTTCCATTAGCACCAAAGGGACGACGGTGAGTGAGGAGGGCCTAAAATTGTCGCGCTATCATGTACCGTTTTGGCTGTAGTTCAGGAACAAACAAACAAACAAACAAACGAGAGTTTTAGTATATAGATTCCACCACCCCAGGAAAAAGACTTTGACTATCTATCCTATCATTAACACTTCCACGGGTGCTTCTGCCTTTCTGATCCCCAATCGACCAGTAACTCTTTAGATGCACAGACAATGCTGGAAAACTCTTTGACGATCACTTCAGTAACACGTAATGAGTAAAAGTTATAAGTAATAAGTAAATAAGTTAACGAATAACTGAAATATGTTCACTTATTGTAATCCCTCAGCTATTGTTTCTGTCATCAGGAACAGGAACAGTTTTCCTCTTTCCTCTCCCAGCAGAGCTTTCCTCTCCCAGCAGAGTACCTAACAGCTGCCAGCACTGTGCAACAATGCAGAGGGAGGTCTCATTGTGAGAACGTCTGTGAGAAATAGCTTCCTGAGCAATAGGGAGAGGTTGAGCAGGAGCGCAGGAGGATGAGGGGTGATCATACAGAGGTGTACCAAATCATGGGAGGAATGAAAATGGTCTCGACCTGAAACGTCACGCATTCCTTCTCTCCAGAGATGCTGCCTGTCCCGCTGAGTTACTCCAGCTTTTTGTGTCAATCTTGGTTTAAACCAGCATCTGCAGTTCCTTCCTACACATGGGAGGAATACACTGGGTAAATGCAGAGTCTTTTACCCAGAGTAGGGGAATCGAGAACCAGAGGACACAGGTTGAAGGTGAGGGGGGAAAGATTTAATAAGAACCTGAGGGGTAACTTTTTCACACAAAGGGTGGTGGGTGTATGGAACGACCTGCTAGAGGAGGTAGTTGAGGCTGGGACTATCATAACATTTAAGAAACATTTAGACAGGTACATGGATAGGATAGATTTAGGATAGATTTAGAGGGATATGGGCCAAATGCAGGCAGGTGACTAGTGTCGATGGGGCATGTTAGTCGGTATGGGCAAGTTAGGCCAAAGGGCCTGTTTCAATGCTGTATGAGTCTATGACTTTAAAAGGTGATTTGTGGGAATCTCCCTTGCCATGACCGGGTGTTCTGCTTTGATTTATTCATAGCTAGATGTTTTTGAATGGTACTTTAAACCCACGTTTGTAACAAAATTATCTGAGGCAAGATCTTGTGCAATCACAACTCAGTGGATCGAATGAAGAATTTCAAATGACGAATTTCACCTGGATGTTTAACTCAAAATTCTGAACCAGCACATCGACACCCACACTCTATCGTTCCATTACAACTTCCCTCCCCACTCTCGGCACCCCACACACCCCGAAAATAATGACTAGGCTTTTAGTTCCACAAACAGAAAGGGCAAATTACATGGGCCTGTGAGAAATTAGTTTGGGATCTAAGACTTTCATTCACTTAATGAAAATGGCACACTCCAGGGGCCTGTAACCTGCAGTGTGCTTTTATAAATTCAGGGCACACTCCAATCATCTGAAATTGGAAATTGCTATTGACAGACATGCTCTGACACACAAAATGGCCAGCTCAGCAGCTCCTGAATCAAATGCAATGTTTTCTTGTGTACTTAATTTTAAATTAATTATCTTTCTGCTTATAATGTATTCTCTAGGTCAATAGTTCAGAAGCCACTCCCCAGGTTTTAGGCTGGATTTTTCCAATCTAACAATGAAGTGTCTCAATACATATCAATCCGTTAATGTATTTAATTTTGTTTGAGATTTGTCAGCCTTGTTTATTTAACCACTTCATATTCCGATTCTTGATTCCTGGTAGCTTTGTTGAGCTGGCTAGGTTGCGAACTAGTATAATTAGATTCACAATTGGCAAATTAATTTCACTCCTGGGATAAATAAAGTTCGATCGTATCGTATTGTATCGTATCGTATCATATAAGATGCTCAGCTACATTTGGTAAGTGCATGGAATGACCTGTCAGAGGACGTAGTTGAGACATGAAATGTCTCACTTCGCAGCAAGATAATGTAACAAGGTTTTTTTTCTCCTCACACATAGTTAAGAGTTCAGATCATTTGAGTGATAACCAACACCTCTGATTTGGGCAGATGGTTGTGGGTTCAAGCAGCCAATGTAAAGAGCACTATTGTACCAACAGTTTCTAAGCTTCAATAAAATCCAGAGAGAGACACGAGACTGCAGATGCTGGAATCTTGAGCAAAGCACAAAGTGCTGGAGTACTCAGCAGGTCAGGTGGCATATGGTGGTGCAGCTTGTAGAGCTGCTGCCTCACAGCACCGGAGACCCGGGTTCGATCCAGACCTCGGGTGCTGTCTGTGTGGAGTTTGCACGTTCTCTCTGTGACCGTGGGGTTTCCTCCGGGTGCTCTGGTTTCCTACCACATCCCCAAGACGTGCGGGTTTGTGGGTTAATCGGCCCTCAGTAAATTGCCCCCTAGTGTGTAGGGAGTGGATGAGAAAGTGGGATAACACAGAACTGGTGCATGAAGGGGTGATCGATGGTCAGCGGGGACTCGGTGGGCCGAGGGGCTCGTTTCCATGCTGTAAATCAATCAATCAATCAATCTGGGGAGAGAATGGACAGGTGACTTTTCGCCTCAGGACCCTTCTTCAGAGTGATAAGAGTAAGAGGCAGAAAGCTGTAAAGAGAGGTGGGGTAGGACACCTGTATGCCCCTATTATTTGCCACCCTTTTTCCCAGCTCCACCTCTCTTTATTAGGTTTCTCCCCCCTACTTCAATCAATATTCCTTGCAACATATACTGTGACCGTTCAGTGAAGTACTGAGAGAGCACAGCACCAACATAAGTGCAATCAATTGGATGAGATTTTAAATTGAAGCTATGTTTCAGGTGGACACAAGTGATCTCATGCCATTCTTTTTGTTGACCATCAAGGTTACCCCCATGCCTTGGTCAATCAGCACATGCAAGATGGAAGGAGAGGGGAAACATCAACTCTGCAACTCTGAACAAACTCAGCACTGTTATGAGGGCTTGGTTATCAATATAGAGACACACGTTCAGATCCCATGAAGGCAGCTGGGGAATTTAAATTCAATTTGAAACATAAATGGGCAGCAATCATGACCGCGAAGGCGTGCCCTGTTCTGTAGGGTCAGAAACCTGCCGCCTTGCCAGTTAAGGCCTTCCTGTAGCTGAAGACCAACTGCCCTCTCCAGTATCCTTGCAAGCAACAGTTATATTCAAACAGGAGCGCTAAGAGTGAACCTGGGGAAAAAGTCCATGACAAAGGCAGAGCAGGGGGGGAATGAGCACAGCAGCAGAATCAATGACCTGAACCCTGATGATAAGAAGCTGCAAGAGCTCCTTGCACTGATAAGAGGACGATGTACCAGCAGTGCCTAAAATGTAACCAGTCTAGTATTGAATCGTCAAAGAGGGAATGCTCTCTGGTTCTACAATTAGATTGCTAAAATAAACTCGACAGCATTATGATTAATTGGACAGAGATATAAATTGATAGGTTGATTTGGTAAATGTACAAGCAAGGAAGCTATGCTAAACCTTTATAAAACTGATTAGACCCTGACTGGAGTACTGTCAGTAATTTAAGGCATCACAGTTTAGGAAGGAGGTTAAGGGCATACAGTATATTTTCTTTTTATTCACAAAATGCTGCAGTAACTCAGCAGGTCAGGCAGCATCTCGGGAGAGAAGGAATGGGTGACGTTTCGGGTCGAACCCTTCTTCAGACTGATGTCAGGGGGGCGGGACAAAGGAAGGATATAGGTGGAGACAGGAAGATAGAGGGAGATCTGGGAAGGAGGAGGGGAAGGGAGGGACAGAGGAGCTATCTGAAGTTGGAGAAGTCGACGTTCATACCACCGGGCTGCAAACTGCCCAGGCGAAATATGAGGTGCTGCTCCTCCAATTTCCGGTGGGCCTCACTATGGCACTGGAGGAGGCCCATGACAGAAAGGTCAGACTGGGAATGGGAGGGGGAGTTAAAGTGCTCGGCCACCGGGAGATCAGTTTTGTTAATGCGGACCGAGCGCAGGTGTTCAGCGAAGCGATCGCCGAGCCTGCGCTTGGTTTCGCCGATGTAAATAAGTTGACATCTAGAGCAGCGGATGCAATAGATGAGGTTGGAGGAGGTGCAGGTGAACCTTTGTCTCACCTGGAAAGACTGTTTGGGTCCTTGGATGGAGTTGAGGGGGGAGGTAAAGGGACAGGTGTTGCATCTCATGCGGTTGCAGGGGAAAGTGCCCGGGGATAGGGTGGTTTGGGTAGGAAGGGACGAGTGGACCAGGGAGTTACGGAGGGAACGGTCTCTGCGGAACGCAGAGAGGGGAGGGGATAACAGTATAACAGTATAACAGTATAACAGAGCCTTATTTGTCATTCGGTACCGAAGTACCGAACGAAACTACATAGCAGTCATAGAAAAAAAGAACACAAGACACATAGCCCCAACACAAACGTCCATCACAGTGACTCCAAACACCCCCTCACTGTGATGGAGGCAACAAAACTTCCACTCTCTTCCCCACGCCCACGGACAGACAGCCCGTCCCCGACCGACCCGCACAGTCCCCGCAAGGGGATGGAAGTCCCCCCGGCCGAATCGCACTGGGCGCTGAAACGTCTCGCGGCCGAGCCGGCCGATGAAAGGTCCCGCGACCGAGCCTTGTGCAGCTAAGTCCCGTGGTCGAGCCGCACCAGCGATGTAAAGTCCCGCTGCCGAGCCGCACCGGGCAATGTTAAGTCCCGCAGCCGAGCCGCACCGGGCGATGTAAAGTCCCATGGTCGAGCCGCACCAGCGATGTAAAGTCCCACAGCCGAGCCGCACCGGGCGATGTTAAGTCCCGCAGCCGAGCCGCACCAGCGATGAAAAGTCCCGTGGTCGAGCCGCACCAGCGATGAAAAGTCCCGTGGTCGAGCCGCACCAGCGATGTAAAGTCCCGCAGCCGAGCCGCACCAGGCAATGTTAAGTCCCGCGGCCGAGCTGCACCGGGCACTGTTAAGTCCAGCGGCCAAGCCGCACCGGGCGATGTAAAGTCCAGCGGCCGAGCCGCACCGGGCGATGTTAGGCCCCGCAGCCGAGCCGCACCCCGCGCCGTGAGGAAGAGAAAGGTTTCCCCCACCCCCCCCGCCACCCCCCCACCTACACCACCACCCCCCCCGCCACCCCCCCACCCACACCACCACCCCCCCACCCACACCACCACCCCCCACACATACACAACCAAAAAAAAATACAAAAACCATCCCAACACCGACACACAACAAAAAAAAAGGAAAAAAGACGAACAGACTGCTAGCGAGCCGCAGCCGTTAGGCGCCGCCACTTCCGCCAATGGGAAGATATGGCCAGTGGTGGGGTCCCGTTGTAGGTGACGGAAATGTTGGTGGATGATATGTTGGATCCGCTGGCTGGTGGGGTGGAAGGTGAGAACGAGGGGGATTCTGTCCTTGTTGCGAGTGGGGGGAGGGGGAGCAAGAGCGGAGCTGCGGGATGTAGAAGAGACCCTAGTGAGAGCCTCATCTATAATGGAGGAGGGGAAGCCCCGTTTTCTGAAGAACGAGGACATCTCGGAAGCCCTAGTGTGAAACACCTCATCCCGGGCGCAGATGCGGCGTAGACGGAGGAATTGGGAGTAGGGGATAGACTTTTTGCAGGGGACCGGGTGGGAAGAAGTGTAGTCCAGATAGCTGTGCGAGTCGGTGGGTTTGTAGTAAATGTCAGTCACTAGTCTGTCTCCTGTGATGGAGATGGTGAGGTCCAGAAACGGGAGGGAGATGTCAGAGATAGTCCAGGTATATTTAAGGGCAGGATGGAAATTGGAGGTGAAGTGTATGAAGTCTATATTTTCTTGACTGGTATCAGTGATAAGGGACTTCAGTTATGGAGAGAGCCTAAAAGGGTTATAAAGGTTCTCCTTAAACTGACAGTTGAGAGGAGATTCCATCCTGATGGCCAAAACTATCAAATGTTTTTGACAGGGTAAATAAGAATAGCTGTTTCCATTGACAAGAAGGTTTGTTTAAGATAAGTACAGAAAAACCAGAGGGGAGATGAAGCCATGGAGGATCCATGCCAGAAGTTGTCATGGCATGAAGTGCACTGCCTGAAAAAGTGAATAAAGCTAATTGAATTGTAACTTCCAAAGACGGAATCATGCTTACAGTTAAAAGGGAACATTTGCAGTGCCACAGCGAGTGTGGAGAATTAGAAATATTTTTCAGTGATTATAGTGCAATTTTAAAGGATTGGCATGGACATGATAGGCGGTGGCCTCTTTCTGTGCTGTATCATTTGAAATGATGAACAGGTGCCCTATTATGGAGGTACATGGAGAATCAATTGAAATATGCGCTATGTTTTTTTCATGATGTGCCCCATTAGTCAATGTAAAGAGGATTATTGTACCACGAGATTCCAAGCTGCCATAAAATTCAGAGATACCCACAAGAAACTACAGATGCTGGAATCTTGTGCAAAGTATAAAATGCTGGGGGAACTCAGCAGGTCAGGCAGCATCTATGGAAGGAATGGACAGACAATGTTTTTGGGTCAAGACCCTTTTTCATACTGATAGGAATAGGGGCGAGAAAACTGTGAAAGACAGGTGGGGTGGGACACCTGTATCACCCTAATTATAGGCACAAATGCTGGAGTAACTCAGTGGGATAGGCAGTATCTCTGGAGAGAAGGAATGGGTGATGTTTCGGGTCGAGACCCTTCTTCGGACTGAACGTCACAGAAAAGGGAAACGAGAGATATAGACGATGATGAAGAAAGATAAAGAACAATGAATGAAAGATATGCAGAAAAGTAACGATGATAAAGGAACCGGCCATTGTTAGTTGTTTGCGAGGTGAGAACAGGAACCTGGTGTGACTTGGGTGGGGGAGGGATGGAGAGAAAGGAAGTGCAGGGGTTACTTGAAGTTCAAGAAATCAATATTCATACGACTGGGCTGTAAGCTGCCTAAGTGAAATATGAGATGCTATTCCTCCAATTTTCCTTTAGCCTCACTCCGACAATGAAGGAGGCCTAGGACAGAAAGGTCAGTGGGGGAATGGGAAGGAGAATTAAAGTGTTTGGCATCCGGGAGATCAGGTTGGACTGAGCGAAGGTGTTCTAATGCACGGTTTATGGGAGAAAGCAGGAGAATGGGGTTGAGAGGGAAAGCTAAATCAGCCATGATTGAATGGTGGAGTAGACTTGATGAGCCGAATGGCCTAATTCTGCTCCTATAGTCATAGGGAACCTATGAACTTAGTAGCTCAATGGAGTTCAGATGTGGACTGCGATTACAACATCCCCACCACCACACCACCCCCCCTCACACTTAGCAGAAATATGATACGTTGGTGACCAAACACGTTTGCTCTCAGGCAAGAAAAAAAACAACCTGTTACCACGTTGCTTTCCATAAGTGCCCACATGAGTTGGTCAGCTGTCCGAAACCATCAGGTCCACACTCTCACTGCAACGTCTTTATACAAGGCCACCACTTCAAGACACCTGGTCTGCTTTCGTCATTCCTTGTCAAGCCAAACAGAAACCATCGGTGTTGACAAAAGCATTTTCAACTTTTACAGCCCCAGTCCACCTCAGGCAAATGATTTATTTCAGAGTGGCGAGCATAAGTACTTCAATGTTGTGAGCAGCTGTTAAGAGTTGCAATGAGTTCTTGAAAAATTGACTGCTTATTGAACGTGTCACCCTACAAACTATGCTGCGCACAGCTCCGAATTCAGCAGCGTGGTTTCTGCAATCTATCCCTTAACTAATTCCCTGTTGAGATAGGTGTCTCTCAACATGGCCCCTGGGATGGTCACATTATCCAGGCACAGATGTTTGAAGCAGCCCTTCTAACACTGTCTTATAAAAGAGAGAGAATTAAAGACTAGCTGCCCCTTCTCACTCAATCCCAAGGGAATGTCCATTGGGAAAGATCCAGGGAACTGGATAATCAATCCAGCTGATCTATATAGAATACACAGAAATAAACTGCTCTCCTTTCAAGCCAGCATTGGGAGACCCCAGCCAAGAAAATAATCTGTATGTCCAGAAATAAACGTTTAAAAGGGGGCTATTGAATATGTGGTTGCAGAAGAATTGGGTTTAAGTTCCACCTTGTTTATGCGGCATTCTACAAAGCAGCAGCACAAACAAAATACCACTCAGTGAAGAAGTGTTCAAAAAAGATCAACGACAGCCAAAAGGAAGAACACATCAAAGGGAATGAGGCAGTTTGCATAAGAGCAGCACTGAATGAGCGAATATCGACCCCAAGGCCCAAGTGTTAGGAAATGGGGTAGGGACTACTGTTCTATTATCTTCACTGGTATCACAAAATGCTGGAGTAACTCAGCAGGTCAGGCAGCATCTAGGAAAGAGGGAATGGGTGACGTTTCGGGTCGAGACCCCTCTTCAGACCATCTTCACTGCCTCATCTTATAGTTTTTGGAGTCACACAGCGTGGAAACAGACCTATCAGCCCAACTTGTCCATGCTGACAAAGTTGCCCCATCTACACTAGTCCCACCTGCCTGCGTTTGACCCATATCCCTCTAAACCTTTCCTATCCATTCCTATTTTTGGAAGGTGAAATGAGAAGTGGTTGTCAACATCTTAAAACAGATTAAAAACAGAAAGGAAAATGGAAGATAAAAGGGAAGGAAGCTGATGACCCGGGAGTTACAGATGGACAAGTGAATCAGAACACACCCCCTGAATTCTTCAGTAATGTATAATTGGACACTGCGCTGACAAACTTGACTGGGATATTTTTGTAATGTTTCTAACGGGAGTTAATAAATTGAATGACACGTGCTTCTGGAGCCTGTCAAAAATAAAAAATGTCTTCAAATAACTCCGCTTGGCTGTCTCCTATCGGAATGAATGCAGCTTTACCAAAAAAGGGCACAAACTCCCATTAAATGGCCAGATTTAAAATCACGGTTGGGTCATAGGTATGTTTATAGTTGAGGGGGCTATTAGACCACATTAATACACTTGTGCAAGTGAGTATTAACCACTTCACACCCACGCATGGAGCTGTGTCCGGGATATTCCCACCCTCTCTCTGCATGGGCTCTCGCCGCTAGTCCTAACGTGCCCTGAAAGTTATTCATTAACACCCCAGCAGACGGCAAGAGTGGCTGGGTGCAGACGCACGCACTGAGAACAGGACGCCTGCTAATTATTTGTGAATATTTACTTGATTTTATTGCATTTTTATTTTGTTTGCCTCCAAGCCCTTATGTTGGGATTGATTCAATAAACTGTGCGTCAGCCCCCTTGACTCAATTAAACATTGCAGCCACAAATATTCCCTCTCAGAGCTTGTTTAAATGTTAGCTCCAACTCAAATATTCTATTTTCCCATAAGCACTAATTCCAGCCAGCAGTAAAATACTGATCACCTACAGCGTGGCAATCATTTATTTTTCTAAAATCAGCCTTATGGATCTTGTGTTAATGTTTCACGTCAACTCACGAGTAGACCCAACGCATGAACATACAATCTCCTGGACCCCAATTTGTTCCTGGGGACACACACTGCACAGTAGCGCACTCTCATGGATAGACACAAAATGCTGGAGTAACTCAGCGGGGCAGGCAGCATCTCTGGAGAGAAGGAATGGGTGACGTTTTGAGTTGAGACCCTTCTTCAGACGTCTCAAACCGAAACATCACCCATTCCTTCTCTCCAGAGATTCTGCCTGTCCCGCTGAGTTACTCCAGGTTTTTGTGTCTATCTTCGGTTTAAACCAGCACCTGCAGTTCCTTCCTGCACTCTCATGGACTGCTTGCTGTACATGGACATAATCTGAGGAAACTCTTATTTTACTTTCCATTAGACACTGCCTGCTCACGAATAGAAATGAGTACTTACATACACACACACCATTCAGTAAATACAAAAACCTAATGATTTTACCTTCCTATTACCTGCTACAACGTTTCTTATTTAATTATCCCCAAAATAAGAGGCTTTCATGTCTCATCTCAATGGGATTCAAATTAACCATGAATGTTGGATCTGTTTGGGGCAGTGGGCAGAATGGCCTACTCCTGCTTCTAATAAAACCCTGAAGTTGGGTCCTGACCTGAAACGTCACCTATTCATGTTCTCCAGAGATGCTGCCTGGCCCACTGAGTTACTCCAGCACTTTGTGCCTTTTGTGTACACCAGCATCTGCAGTTCCTTGTTTCTACATTCCAATTGCTTGCCATAAAGACACAATGAAATGCAGATGCTGATTTACAAAATAAAAGACACAAAGTGCTGGAGTAACTCAGCAGGTCAGGCCGCATCTCTGGAGGACATGGATAGATTATGTTTACGGTCAAGACCCTTCTTCAGTCTGACCCAAAGCGTCACCTATCCATATCCTCCAGAGATGCAGCCTGACCTGCTGAGTTACTCCAGCACTTTGTGTTTTCTTTTCCCAAATGGTTTATAATTGTTTCAAAACTTCATTATTTCAATAATTTCACCAGCCTCTCCAGCCTCTGCCCATCAAAATGTTGTCCTCATCTCCAGCTCGGTTACCCATAACCTAACTCAAAACAGAGTAGTAGATCTATACAACAGGGAAACAGGCTCTTCCACCCATCTTGTCCATGCCAACCAAGTTGGTATACTGGGCTAGTTCTATTTACCTGCATTTGGCCCATCACACTCTAAAGTTTTCAAATCCATTCCCTTCCAAATGTACATTGGCGCTGCAATTGGAACAGGAACTAAACGAAACATCTTGTTGTTTAAATCCTTCCAGATGCTCTCACCTCTATCACTTCTATCACTGTTACCTCCTCTAACCTTACAACCCTAAACCCTCTGCGTTTCTTTCATTCTGATGTTTTAAGGAGACCCATATTCACCACTCACCCATTCCAATCCCCTTCCTAAACCACGCCACCTCTTCCCCTCCTTCATCCTTTTTGACTTCTCTTTTTTACTCTCTTTGATCAGGTTTGAGGTTATCTATTCTATCTCCTCGTCAGGCTCCATGTGAAATGTTCCTTAATGATCACTGATGCGATGACATCCTAAATTAGAAGGCACTATTCAAAAGTAAGTTGTTGTTATATGTGTAGGAAGGAACTGCAGGTGCTGGTTTAAATCGAAGGTAGACACAAAAAAGCTGGAGTAACTCAGTGGGACAGGCAGCATCTCTGGAGAGAAGGAATGGGTGAAAGAACTGCAGATGCTGGTTTAAATCGAACGTAGACACAAAATGCTGGGGTAACTCAGTTATGATGTCCAGCTGTTGAGAGTTCCTTTTTCTTTTCTAATTCTATAGTGCCGTTTACCGATATCCCAAAGCATTTTACAGCCAATTATGTACATTTTGAAGTGTAGTCGCTATTTTAAGGTAAGAAACACAGCAGCTAATTTGTCCACAGCATGCTTGCCCATATAGCAAAGCGATAAAGAGCAGATCTAAAAGCAGAAAATGCTGGAAATACTCAGCGGGTTAGGCAGCATCTGTGGGAAGGGAAGTAGACTCTACGATTCACACTTCATCAGAACTGGGAAGGTGACAGAAGAAGCTTATAAAGTTGCAGGAAAAGTGTGGGAGGGCACACGACTGAAATAGGGTAAAACTAGGGGGGGACCCTGGGCGTAAGCAGTAAACAGGGTTATCTGGTCAATGAGTGAATGGGAGCAGGTGGAGAGTGGGAACCTGAGAGTTGCAAAATGCACAATGGGACAGACAGGGCGATCTTCACAATCTCTGACTGCTCTCTTTCAATCTTTGACCAGGTTACCTTAAGGACACACAGTGCTGGAATAACGCAATGAATCAGGCAGCATCTCTAGAGAACATGGATATGTGACGTTTTGGGTCCAGACCCTTCTGCAGACCAATCACCTTGTTTATAGCTTATCCCCATAGTCACCCTGGCTTTACACATCAGAGGCATCCAATTCCCCCACTTTCCCATCATCATAACAAGCTTACCTTATCTCCAGTTTAGTGCTAAAGAAAGGTTTCTGACCTGGAATGTTAACTGATCCCTCTTCCCACAGATGCTGCCTTACCTGCTGAATATCCCCAGCATCTTCTGTGTTTGCTTTACATTTTCAGCATCTGTGGTTTTTTGTTGTTGTTTATTTTCACTTTTAATGAGCAGATAATCACTTTTGGTGTCATTGATTGAGTGATAAAGATTGGCTGGGCTAGTGGGAAGCACTAGCATACACAGAAACATAGAAAAACAGGTGCAAGAGTAGGCCATTCGGCCCTTCAAGCCAGCATTGCCATTTAATATGATCATGGCTGATCATCTAAAATCAGTATCCCATTCCTGCTTTTTCCCCAATATCCCTTAATTCCTTTAGCCCGAAGAGCTAAATCTAACTCTCTTGAAAACATCCAGTGAATTGGCCTCCACTGCCTTCTGTGGCAGAGAATTCCAAGGTTCACGACTCTCTGGGTGAAGAACTTTTTCCTCATCTCAGTCCTAAATGGCCTACCACTTATTCTTAAATTGTTCCCCAACACCGGGAACATTTTTCCTGCATCTACCCTGTCCAATCCCTTAAGAATTTTATATGTTTCTATAAGATCCCCTCTCATCCTTCTAAATTCCAGCGAATACAAGCCCAGTTGACCCATTCTTTCATCATACGTCAGTCCCACCATCCCGGGAATTAACCTGGTGAACCTACGCTGCACTCCCTCAATAGCAAGAATGTCCTTCCTCAAATTAGGAGACCAAAATTGCACACAATACTCCAGATGTGGTCTCACCAGGGCCCTGTACAACTGCAGTAGGACCTCTAAGCTCCCAAACTCAAATCCTCTCGCAATGAAAGCCAACACTGCCTGCTGTACCTGCATGCTTACTTTCAGTGACTGGTGTACAAGCACACCCAGGTCTCATTGCACTTTCCCTTTTCCTAATCTGACACCATTCAGATAATAATTCTTGTTCTTGCCACCAAAGTAGAAAATCTCACATTTATCTACATTATACTGCATCTGCCACATCTGCCATGCTTCTGCCCACTCACCCAACCTATCCAAGTCACAGCATCCTCATCGTAGCTCACACTGTCACTCACACTGCCTGAAAGATCATGGAATTGAAAGCTATAGGGAACTGGCAGGGTGAAGGAGCTGAGAAGCCTGGGCAGTGATTATATTGAATGACGGAGATAGACACAAAAAGCTGGAGTAACTCAGCGGGACAGGCAGCATCTCTGGAGAGAAGGAATGGGTGACGTTTCGGGTCGAGACCCTTCTGGCGGGGCAGGCTTGAGGATTTGGTTCATTCCTGCCCGAGTTTTCTAGCGTTAGGAAGAGTCCACAGGGGCAACAGTCAGGATTGAGGGAAAAGGTGAGCATCTGCAAAAGGGCAGCAATCCCGCAGTGGGACACAAGGAACTGCAGATGCTGCAACCTTGAGCGAAACACAAAGTGCTGGAAGAACTCAGCGGGTCAGGGTCCCGCCTGTCCATTTCTCTCCACAGATGTTGGCTGACCCGCTGAGTTCCTCCGGCACTTTGTGTTTCACAACGGGACCCAGGTTGGGGGCATGGATTTTCACGCACGATTTCGGCATGGACTGGGTTGGAATATACAATCTTCCGACTCAAGCAAACGGGTACCCATACCAGAACACCGACTGTAACGGTTAACATTGTCAGTCCTCTGGGGCATGTGAGTATTTACATGGGGATTAAAAAAAACCGTAAACTACTGTATACATTTCGTGCACGCCTGAATCCCAGTTTAATCGCCCTGAAATTAAACCAAACTCGGTCTCGGCATTGCTCAATTAGTTGTGACCGCAGTAGATTTTGTCAAGCGTTCTTCAATAATTCATGAGCGGTTCCCACTGAGGCAGCCGGTTTATAAAACATAAAACGATTGGGTTGGGAGGAGCGAAGGCAGCCTGTCGACAACAGCTCTCGCAGGTTCAAGACAGCCCAGCCCGGCCTTTAAGTTCCACTGAACATTTCGCTGTTCATTTAAAAGCATGTTTGAAAGGCTCTTCTGCACTGGCTGCAAAGAATAAACCACGTTCCGAGTCATTTTGATGTCTGTATCCAAACCAAGTTGGACTAGTCACTGATGTGTTGCAACTCCCAACCGCACCTTGCAAGCCCGTCACATCGGCAGGGACTAGGCTTGGTGAATATAGAATCATGCACAGAGATGGCCCACATACTTAAACGTAAGAATAGCGAGAAATGATCGCTGCTTTTTAACACTCCAGTGCCGGCTTCAATATTTAAGCTTTTTAAAAAAAAGCCATTACAGACGGGCGTCCCAGAGAGTTAAGGATACAGCGTTGCTACTGACATGGCCAATTGTACAAGCACTGCCTTCTTAAAATAATCGCAAAGAGATACATTAAAAATAAGTTGACACGGAGATAAACACATTCAGAAATATTCTATTACGTCAATCGGTGAACGTCACGTCTACGTAAATGTCTTCTGTAAACATTATCATTTGCCGCTTTTCTGTTTCTACCCCCGAGTAATAAAATTCACCACACTTGAGATTAATTTGCACTTTCCATGTCTTTACCACGAGGGCATCAGCTCAGATGCAACGGCGTTACAGATTCAAAATAGATTTTCAACTCACCAACTCTGAGCGTCCGGGCTCGTCTGTTTGTGTAAAGCCACAGAAAACCCAAACAAACTCCCTCGCTCTCCTTCCTTTGCGATCGTGTTAGTTGTTTCCAGATTAAACGCCGAGCCCTGGGCTGCCAAGAGTAGCCAACACACGCACAGCAGAGGTGTCATTGCTGTAAATGTCTCTGGTGCAGGAGAAGCGGTTTCGCAGCTTGACAGAGAGGTACTGACTGGTGTGTGACCTCGTGTGTACAGGAGACGGAATGTGCCGCTGCCACTGATGGTGGTGTTGGTAAAACACTCCCTCCCTCTCTCTCACTCTCCATATACACAGGCTCTTACTGAAGTCTGACGAGTAACCCTTTCACACCTCACTAGATTATTTGAGATTTGAAATCCCGTGGACAAACATGCTTGACAAATTAACGCCACCTGCAGTATTACGCGCGGTGATTTTATCGAATTGTAATCAAGTGGGCGGAATTGAAGGAAAACTGCGGTGCCTCAAGATGCAGTTATTTTGGAGATGGTTCACGGTTTGTGTAATGGAAACACTTGAATTATTTATATTTGCTACAAGTTGGTTGTGAGAAAACGTTTAACGTTTTTCTCGAGACACGAGGAACTGCAGATGGTGGAATCTTCAGCAAATCATAAAGTGTTGGAGGAGCTCAGCGGGTCAGGGAGCATTTGTGGAGGGAATGGAGAGGCGACCTTCCTGGGCTTTAGTTTAGTTTATTGTCACGTGTACCGAGGTACAGTGAAACATAGGTACAGTAGTATGCCATTCGGCCCTTCGAGCCAGCACTGCCATTCAATATGATCATGGCTGATCATTCTCAATCAGTACCCCGTTCCGCCTTTTTCCCCATATCCCTTGATTCCCTTAGCCCGAAGAGCTAAATCTAACTCTCTTGAAAACATCCAGTGAATTGGCCTCCACTGCCTTCTGTGGCAGAGAATTCCACAGATTCACAACTCTCTGGGTGAAAAAGTTTTTTTCATCTCAGTCCTAAATGGCCTCCCCTTATTATTAAACTGTGGCCCCTGGTTCTGGACTCCCCCAACATCGGGAACATTTTCCCTGCATCTAGCTTGTCCAATCTTCTAAGAATTTTATATGTTTCTATAAGATCCCCTCCCATCCTTCTAAATTTCAGCAAATACAAGCCCAATCGACCCATTCTTTCATCATATGTCAGTCCCACCACCCCAGGAATTAACCTGGTGAACTTACGCTGCACTCCCTCAATAGCAATAATGTCCTTCCTCAAATTAGGAGACCAAAATTGCACACACCATTCAGATAATAATCTGCCTTCCCGTTCTTTCCACCAAAGTGGATAACCTCACATTTATCCACATTGTACTGCGTCTGCATGCTTCTGCCCACTCACCCAACCTATCCAAGTCACCCTGCAGTATCATAGCATCCTTCTCGCTTTGTGTAATCCGCAAACGTGGAGATGTTACATTTCATTTCTTCGTCTAATGTGGATTCCCTTCAGCTCCTCCCTCCCATTAGATCCTCGGTCCCCTAGTATTTCTGGGAGATTGTTTGCGTCTTCCTTCTTGAAGATAGAACCAAAGTACTTGTTTAACTGTTCTGCCATTTCCTTGTTTCCCATTATAAATTCACCTGTCTCTGTCTGTAAGGGACCTACATTCGTCTTCACTCATCTTTTTCTTTTTACATACCTATAGAAACTTTTACAGTCAGTTTTTATATTTTCCACAAGCTTTCTTTCATGCTCCTTTTTCCCCTCTTAATTAACCCCTTTGTCCTCCTCTGTTGAATTCTAAATTCCCCCAGACCTCTGGTTTGTCGCTTCCTCTGGCCAATTTATACGCCTCTTCCTTGACTTCCCTCGTCAGCCATGGTTGAGCCGCCTTCCCAGTTTTATTTTTTCGCCAGGCAGGGATGAACAATTTCTAGAGTTCATCCATGCGGTCTTTAAATCTTCGCCATTGCATCTCCACTGTCAACCCTTTAAGTATAATTTGCCAGTCTATCCTAGCCAATTCCCATCTCATACCTTCAAAGCCTCCTTTATTCAAGTTCAGGACCCTAGTCTCTGAATTAACTGTGTCACTCTCCATCCTAATGCAGATTTCCACCATATTATGGTCACTGTTGCCCAAGGGGCCTTGCACAACAAGATCGCTGACTAATCCTTCCTCATTACACAATACCCAGTCCAGGATGGCCTGTCCTCTAGTCGGTTCCTCTACATATTGGTTTAAAAACCCATCCCGTATACATTCCAGGAAATCCTCCTCCTCAGCACTGTTACCAATTTGGTTGGCCCAATCTATATGTAGATTAAAGTCACCCCTGATAGCCGCTGTACATTTGCTACACACATCCCTAATTCCTGCTTGATGCTATCCCCAACCTCCCTACTGCTGTTTGGTGGTCTGCATACCACCCCAACAAGCGTTTTCTGCCCTTGGTTATTTTGCAGTTCTACCCATACCGTTTCTACAGCATCCAAGCTAATGTTTCTCCTTGCTATTGCACTAATCTCCTCTTTAACCAGCAATGCCACCCCACCTCCTCTTCCTTTCTGTCTATCCTACCTGAATATCGAATACTCCTACATGTTTAGCTCCCAGCCTTGGTCACCCTGGAGCCTTGTCTCCGTAATTCCAACTATATCATATCCCTTCACTACTACTGCGCATTCAATTCATCCACCTTATTACGAATGCTCCTCGCATTAAGGCACAAAGCTTTCAGGTTAATTTTTCTTATCTCCTTTCTACCTCTTTTTATGGCCCTCTGTCTCCTTGCATTGGGTCCCATCCCTCTGCCCTGTTAGTTTAAATGTGACCTTTCCTACATTCTCTTTCCCGTTAGCTGCACGGATATGCGTCCACATTGTTGACTCCACCCCCCCTCCCCCCCACACCCCCAATTTTATGTTTTAACCCACCCGTGTAGCACTAGCAAACCTGCCTGCCAGAATGTCAGTCCCCTTCCAAATAAGGTGCAACCCGTCCCTTTTGTACAGGTCACCCCTGCCCCAGACGTGATTCCAGTGATCTAGAAATCTAAATCCCTGCCCCCTGCACCAACTCCTCAGCCACACATTCAGACCCCCTCTCTCCCTGTTCCTACCCTCACTAGCACGAGGTACTGGAAGTAACCCAGAGATAACCACCCTAGAAGTCCTGCTTTTCAGCCCCCTACCTAGTTCCCTATACTCACATTGCAGAACCTCCTTCCTCTTCTCACCCACGTCATTTGTGCCTACATGCACAACTACTTCCGGCTGCACACCTTCCCTCTCGTGGATGTTCTCAAGTCAGTCTGAAAAGCTTTTGTTGCGTGCTAACCAGTCAGTGGAAAGACTATACATGATTACAATCGAGCCATTTACAGTGTACAGATACAGGATAAAGGGTATAACGTTTAGTGCAAGATAAAATCCAGTAAAGTCTGATTAAAAATAGTCCAAGGGCCTCCAATGAGGTAGACAGTAGCTCAAGGCCGCTCTCAAGTTGTTGATAGGATGGTTCAGTTGCCTGATAACAGCTGGGAAAAAACTGTCCCTGAATCTGGAGGTGTGCATTTCTCACTCCTGTTCCTCTTGCCTAATGGGAGAGGGGAGAAGAGGGAGTGACTCGTCCTTGTCGGGACCTTTCTTCAGTCTGACAATATTTGCTGGTTTACAAAAAAAGGACACAAAGCGCTGGAGTACATCAGCGGGTCAGGCAGCATCTGTGGAGAACATGGACAGGTGACGTTTCACAGAGTGCTGGAGTAACTCAGCGGGTCAGGCAGCATCTGTGGAGAACATGGATAGGTGAAGTTTCACAGAGTGCTGGAGTAACTCAGTGGGTCAGGCAGCATCTGTGGAGAACATGGATAGGTGACGTTTCACAGAGTGCTGGAGTAACTCAGTGGGTCAGGCAGCATCTGTGGAGAACATGGATAGGTGACGTTTCACAGAGTGCTGGAGTAACTCAGTGGGTCAGGCAGCATCTCTGGAGAACATGGATAGGTGACGTGTCAGATGGGGACCCTACGTCCGTCTTGACCCGCAACGTTGCCTATCCGGGTCCTTCACAGATGCTGCCTGATCCGCTGAGTTACTCCAGCACTTCATGCCCTACGATAACAGATAGGAGGTCAGACCGGCAGGACATGACCAGTGTGCCCTAGCAGCGATTATTCTTTGAATACAATCCAGTAAAAAACACACTATCCAAATTTAGATTTAGATTTTTAGATTTAGTTTGCCTGTGATACAGAAATAGACAGCGTTGTGACCAAAATGAGATGGAAGCTCAACTGAAAATAGAAATAAAAAAACATGTGAATGGGAAAGCCTGTGACAAATGGAAATTCTTGTAGCCAAATGTGAGGTCAACCACTTTGAACTAAAGAGGATAGAACAGAACATTTTCTTAGTGGTGAAAAACTGGAAGCAGTGAATGTTCAAAGAGACTTTGTACATCGATCATTAAATGTCACTGCGAGATACTGTATAAAACGTTGTTGGATCTCATTTGGAGTATTGTGTACAGTTCTGCTTGCCCCATAACAGGAAAGATGTGGAGGCTTTGGAGAGGGTGCACAAGAGATTTATCAGAATGTTGTCCCGATTAGAGTATAACTATTAGGATAGGCTTAACAAACTTGGATTGTTTTCTCTGGAGCATCAGAGGCTGACGGGAGACCTGATAGAACAGTATAAAATCATGAGAGGCATAGATAGAATGCCTGGTCAGAATATTGTTCTCAAAGTGGAAATGTTAGATACTGGAGGGAATACCTTTAAGGCAAAAGGGTGCAGCCTCAAGGATATTTACAAGGCAAGTTTTCCTTGCACAGGAAGTGATGGGTGCCTGGAATGCACTGCCTCCAGAGGTAGCAATTTTAAGGAACATAGACACATGAACAGGCAAGGAATGCAGGGTTATGGACCATGTGCAGGCAAATGGGATCAGTCTGCATTGGCATGGTTGTGTTTTGCACAGACATTGTGGGCCGAAGGGCCTGTTCCTGTGCTGCACTGTTCTGTGTTCCAAATTCTGTACAGAATACAATCAAATAGGTTAACGATCTGGAGGCCTGGATTACAAATGGGTATACATTTTACCACAGTCATACCATGCGCTGGTTAAAGCACAATAGGAGCACTGTGAGCAGTTCCAGTTGCCATACCATAGGATGGATATGCGAGACTTGGATGGAGAGTAGGGTAGATTCACCAGAATCACATGCTGGACTCAAAAAGTTTAATTACGAAGAGATTGCACAAACGAGAGTTGACTCCCCATAATTTAAATAAAGGGGTGATTTGGTTGAAGTTTAACTGGTGAGTGCCTGGAATGTGCTGCCAAGAGTGGTCGTGGAAGGCAGATACAACAGTGACATCTAAGAGGCTTTTGGATGGGCATATGGATACGCAAGGAATGGAGGGATATGGATTATGCACAGGTAAATAAGAGATGATCATGACATCATGTTTAGCACAGACATTGTGGGGCGAAGGGCCTGTTTGTGAGCTGTGGTGTTCTATGTTCTATGTTTTTAAGATATTAATGGGAAATTAGAGTGATAGAAACTATTTTAGCTGGTTGGGGAAACTAAGGGTCATGGTCTAAACAGTAGAGCCAGCCTTTCTTAAGAGGAGGGGATTACACCGATGAAAGCTTATTGACCTGAAGTATTAATATTGTTTCTCCCTCCACAGCTGCTCACTGACCAGAGGATTTCCAGCATTTTATGTTTTTAGTTCAGGAATGAAGTTCAGAAACATTCCTGCCATCAGATGGTTAGGAATTCTCTTCTGTAAATGGCAAGTCGATTGTTATTGTCGAATCTGAAGCTGATAATTTTTTCTCAACCAAAGTTAATAAAGGATATGGAGCAAAGGAGAGTATGTGGAGTTATGTCACAGGTTAGATATGATGTCATTAAAATGATGGAACAGACTCAATAGGCTGAATTGCCTCCTCCAAAATTTACGTTGCTATGACTAGTAAGGAAATATCAAAAGGCGCTGCACTTTCATGGAATCTGCTTCTTTAATGCTGAATTAACAACAAAGTGATTAGTTTTCCTGTTTGAAAAAAAATTGTCGTTCAGCCGATGTCATGCAATTGGTTTCAATCCCGAGGCCTATGACTCGTGACCTCTGCAGATATTGTGTGCTTCCTTTTTAGGGAAAGTGCACAATTGTGGTTTATCAAAGCCATCAATTAAGCCACACTGTGGCAGCACAGTGAAGTCACTGACATACGAAAGTTAGCAGTAGTTCAAAAAAAAAGAATTGCCCTCAGTCTTCCTGGATTTATAGGGGTTAAAAACAGCTCGGCTTTCTGGCTCTGAACACATACCAATGACCTCTACTGCGAAGTGCATTTGTGTGGACATGGCCAGGCTCAGCTGTTCTGCTGCCCTCAGAATCAATGGTGAAAATGGCAAATGACCAGTTCGGTAAAACAGTGGAGAGGGTTACATCTGTGTGGCTGTGGCCAAAGAACATTCAGGGAGGAAGTTGGGGAGTAAATTATTAAATAATAGAGGTTCTGTTGGGTAGAGATAAACAGTGGAATTAGAATGGAAGAATGCCCAGCCAATCAATCAACTAAAAGAGCAATTTGTCACTCACAACCTCAGGATAATCCAAAGCCAACAGGGTATTTTTTGAGAAAAGACGCAGACTGCTGGAGTAGCTCAGTGGGACTGGCAGCATCTCAGGAGAACTTGGATGGTTCAATAGTCTCTTTATTATCATGTGTACCAAGGTACAATGAAATACTTTTTTTTGCATACAGTTCAGCAAGATATCACCATACACAAGCACAATCCCCAGTTAGTATAGAATGTACAGAACAGCCCAGTGAGCCTAGATGCATGAGGCACCATTTTGGAGAGATGACGTTTCAAGTCGAGACCCTTCTTCAGATGCAAAATCTCTTAAAGTCCCTTCCTGAGATGCTGCCTGGCTCGCTGTGCTACTCCAGCACTTTGTGTCTTATTTTGTAAACCAGCATCCGCAGTTCCTTGTTTCAACAAGATATTATTGGAGGTGTATACACTGCTGTAATGTATAAAACACATGAACCAATTTGCACGCAGTGAACTCACACAAACATCATGAGTTGTGACACAGGCTCTCTGAGGTACTTTCACCAGAAAGGGCAAATGGGAAGGGGACCCACCCTCCAATATCTGCAGTAAGTTAACTGATCACAATTAGACCTCCACAATTGGCTCTGTAGCCCTGAGCTAGGGAGATGGAATCTCACCCAGACTTCCAAGGTCAGATGGTTAAGCAGTTGTGAATATTGGTGGTTCCTAGAAACAGAATTGCATGCCAACATCAAATCAGGAACGTTATTCCAAAAAAACGAATCCACTGAAGTCATCATTTCCAAAGTACTCTTTCTTCTTCTCTTCCTTGGGGTCAAGGTTGATTTGATTCCACTGGTACTGAGATGGTGGCAGATGGGGCATGAGGTGCTTGACAGGGGAAGTGGGTAGGTAGGTTGTTTGTGAGGGGGTACACTATTTACGCTGGGCTTCCAGGATTCACATGCAATGTTACACTTGAATATTACACTTTTCCAAGGAGGCTTGGAAAATATCCTTGAATCTTTGTCTCCATCCACCAGGCAATTTCTTCGTGTGATTGAGCTTGGAATAGAGTGTCATAGAAACATGGAAACATAGAAAATAGGTGCAGGAGGAGGCCATTTGGCCCTTCGAGCCAGCACCGCCATTCATTGTGATCATGGCTGATCAAGAACCAGCTCCAAGACAGACGTAAAGTCCACCATTGACCTGTTTTTACAAAATGTTAAATGGTCAGCTCAACATAGATGACCAAATCTACACCAAACCCAAATCTATCAGAAGCAGACGAGGGCATTCGATTCAATTGGAGATACCAGCTACCAAGACAGATGTGTGTATATAGCAATTCATTCTTCCCTCGCACAATTCAAGCGTGGAATAGTCTTCACCCTACTATAGTTACTCAACCAGAAGCAACTACATTTAAGGTAGCTCTTCTTCTCCAAGACGCCCTTCTTGCTTAAGTCCATACTCCACCGCCTCCAATTTAAATTCCATTTGGAATATCTTGGAGGACCAAGAACCAAGAGTCCACAATCAGTAACCTGTTCCTGCCATCTCCCCGTATCCCTTGATTCCACTATCCCCTTGAGCTCTATCTAACTCTCTTTTAAATTCATCCAGTGAATTGGCTTCCACTGCCTTCTGTGGCAGAGAATTCCACAAATTCCACAAATTCACAACTCTCTGGGTCTATTCTGGGAATCTGGTAATGGGTATGCTGTTGGTGTGGTCAAGAAAAGCCATGTATCATGGTTGATATTGTTCCGTGTATTCCTCGCAGTTGCGCAGTGAAGATCATGTCCACTGGGCCTCGATTTGGATGGAATTTAGATGGACTCGAGGGGCAGCTTTTCAACCACTGAGGGTCATGGAGGCCTCTGGTGATAATGTACCCTGGAACAGACAGCAGGGAGACTCCTGTGCAGTTGCTGCAATTAGGTTTCTTTCCTTTCCTGAAGATGGTCATTGCCCGGGACATCTCTGACGTTTGCTGGTGGACGAGGTTGGGAATTTAGAAATGAAGCTCCTCTTCACTAAGTGTCAGCATTTTCGCAGGGATACCATTTATTCCCAGGGCCTTATTTTTCCAGCTGGCATATGGCCTTTTTGAATTTTTGTCATTCAGTTATGGCGGTGAGACTGAACCAGCTTGAATGGAATCAATGACTTCATGTCAAGGAGGGTCATGGTGGTGGAGTTTCTTCAAGCGTTCCTTGCAGTGGGCTCTGACTGCCTCTCTGTCCTTATGAAGCTTGCCTCCATTCTTGACTGTCACTGGTGGGGGGTCCTTGAGTGTCTGTGCCAGAGATGACATTGACAACACGGAAGGAAACATGCATGTCATGGAAATACATCAGTGACTTGCTGGACCTGTTTCCACCCAATGTCTGGTCCATAGGTTTGTTTTTTTGGTATCTATAGTGATGTTTAAATTACAGTATTTAATTCACTATACCACCGATTTCTCTCCACCACACACAGTTTTGCCTGTTAATTACTTTGTTCGGTATTTACATTCCATCATCCCTCGCAGTTGTTTCAGATTCATTCTCCCAACCTCAAACCTTTCCAGGACAAGATTCTAACAAGTCTACAAAGAAAGAAGTATGTATTGTGGTTCAGGTAGATGCATGCAGCTGGTGTAGACTCAATAAACCATGGATATTCATATTTTGACAAGTTTCTGCTATGTCTTTAAAGCAATTCATGACAATGAAAAATAACAAGCTGGCATGTTTACAGAATTCCTCAGTTGTTGCAAAACAGAGGGCATCATATCCCTGTCAGTAATCCCACAAAACATCAGTATTATATACCACATCTGCTAATGGTTTTGGTCTGAGACAGTTGTGGGAACAGTGGATAGAAATGCATGACCACAGACAATGGCACTGAGTTAAGAGATGTTGTTTTCTGCAAATTGTAATTTTGTTTTCTAATTTTCTTTCTTTAGGCTTGCCAAAATCACTCAGTCCATTGTATATCTTATAGAGTCATAGAGTCATAGAATGATACAGTGTGCAAACCAGGCCCTTCAGCCCAAGTTGCCCACGCGGCCAACATGCCCCATCTACACTAGTCCTACCTGCCCGCGTTTGGTCCATATACCAGCAAACCTGTCCCATCCATGTACCTGTCTAACTGTTTCTTAAATGTTGGGGGTAGTCTCAGCATCAACTACCTCCTCTGGCAACTTGTTCCATACACTCACCACCCCTTAGATTCCTATTAAATCTTTTCCCCTTCACCTTAAACCTCTGTCCTCTTTTCCTCGATTCCCCAACTCTGGGCAAGAGACTCTGTGCATCTACCCAATCTATTCCTCTCATGATTTTATACACATGTATTTGCTTTTAATAAGCTGTTGATATATAGAGGGTAATGTCATGATCTTGAATATTTACAAGAGCATCATAAAAAAATTCTACAACGAATTGTATTGATGTAATTATCACCCTTAACATCACAAATCATTCGTCGGTGGTTCACACCAGAATCAAGGTTGTCCAAACCCGGATTCTGACTTGCGGCGTGCAGATGGCACTTGCAGATGCACACTCTGCGACCAAGCTCCAAAGAATTGTCGACTTATTCACTGAAACATAAGTGAGTATGGATTTTACACTCAACATCCACAAGACAAGGGTCCTCTAAAAAACATGCTCTTGCTGCACTCCAATAATAAAGGTTTGCAGCGAGGCCCCTGGAAAGTGTGGACCCCTTCTCATGTCTATTGTGTGCCTTTTTTTTTGCCACGGAAGACATCATTGATGAAATTCAACACCACCATCAATGTGCCACCACAGCTTTTGGTCTGCTGGGGAAAATTATATATTTGAAAGTTAAGATCTCAGACCTGGCACAAAATGGATGGTCGAGCAAGCTGCAGTGATCCCTGCCCTTCTAAATGCCACTGAGATCTGGAATACCTACAGCGGGCAGTCCAAAGGACTACAGAAATACCATAGACACTGTCTCGTCCAAAATCACTGGAAGGACAAGTTAACCAACTTCAGCATCCTCTCCCAGACAGTATCCCCAGCATTGAGGCCCCAGTTACACTAGAGCTGGCCATGTTGTCCCCAACGAGGCATGCCATTCCTAGCTCTGTCACACAAAGAGATTACTTGACAGAGAAAAATATTAAAGGATGTGCTCAAAGCCTCTTACACTTAAAGCACATCCCCACAAACTCCTTGGAATCTCTAGTCCATGGTCATCAAAAAGCTGAAAAGGGAGTATTTGGGATGGTACTGAGGACCTCAGGAACACACAGAGGTATTGAGTATGCAGCAGAAGAACAGTACCTCCTCCCAAAATACAGCCCCACCGCATCAGCCACCAACTGACCCATCTCTGGAAAGGTCTGAAGTTCCCACCTCTGAACAGTTGCTCCACAGAATGGAGTGGAAGCAAGTCATCTTCAATCCCAAGGGACTGTCGATGATGAAGCAGGTTCACAAGAGGATTTTCAACAAAGGAAAATTGACCACAGGCCCCAGAAGGAGATATCAGGAGAGAGATGGAAATCTTAATCAAGGGTATAGATTTTCATGGATTATCTAAAATGAATGAAAACCAGAGACGTGAATGGCTCGATTGAATTCATGCATTGTCTTTCCGCTGACTGGTTAGCACTCAACAAAAGTTTTTCACTGTACCTCGGTACACGTGACAATAAACTAAACTCAAACTCAAATGTTTAAGGAGGGAATTGCAGAGCTAAGGGCCAAGGCAGTGCAACCACAGACATGGAACAATTACAATCAGGAATGAGCGACAGGCAAGAATTGAAATGGCATACAGACCTTTCAGGCATGGATTAGAGAGATGGAGAAGATAAAACCACAAGAAGAAAACTTGGATGAGGATTCAAAGGTTGAGGGTTTTATATACAGAGAGGCAGCAGCATGGAACAAGAAAGTACAGGGGTGATGGTTGAATGAGATTTGCACCAAGTTAGGATTTGGACAGCAGAATCTTTGAGTAACATTACTATGTGGGAGGCCTGCCAGGAAAGCATTAGAGCAGGAGGAGGGCTTCAAGGAATTGGAAGGTTTTAAACATAAAATTGCAAGAAACATATGGAAATAGATTTGGGCAGTAAAACATCTTCAGAGACTTCATAGTAAAACGTTGAAAATCGATGGGTATTTTGCAAGGGTGGTGAAAGTTAAAAAGGCTGGTATTGCATCTGCTGTACTTGGGAAGGTGATATTGGATGGAGAAGGGTTGCTGGAGTGATTGAGGTGTGGACTGAAAGTTATGAAGGGAATGGCTCTTTCAGAATACTGAAAGGAGAAAGCATGGGAAAAAAATGTTTGGTGGTAGCATCACATTAGAGGTGCTGGATTTGATGGAGAATGATACATTGAATATGCCAACTAGCGGGTTAGGGAGAGAGAGAGGGGTGAGAGCAGAAATGGTACAGATGCAAGTGAGTACGCCTGTCAACATAATAATCCTCAGCTAAGGCATAACAAAGACTTAATGACAACACTTCTATGTAAGAACAAATGTCATAGAACATAGATCAGTACAGCACAGGAATTGGCCCTTTGTCCCATAATGTTTGTGTTGAACATGATGATAAGATTATAAGATCATAAGTGATAGAAGCAGAATTTGGCCATTCTGCCCATCAAGTCTACTCTGCCATTCAACCATGGCTGATCTATCTTTCCTTCCTAACCCCATTCTCCTGCCTCTTCCAATAACCTCTGACACCATGATGCCGAGTTGAAATTATCTCATCTGATGGAGAAACTGGGAGAATGGAATAGAATCCTTACAGAAAACTGGGTAAGAGTAACAGTTATCGAGGTAATCAAATCAACGGGGCTATAGCAAATTATGGCATGAGAACCTAGAATGGAGATAGGAAAGAGAAGTGTCATAGGAAACAGATTCCTCATGAAAAGGGGAGGAAATGGTAGGCTTTGGTAGAAAGATGGATGAAACTTTGCAAGGCTCACTAGAAACGTGTCATCAGTCCTTAGGCCGAGATGTCAATGTGATAATCCAGTCAATTTATGGATGGATTGAGATCTAATACAGATCTGAGGAGAGAAACAGGATGAGCAAATGAGAGTTGATCCATTGGCAGTTGATGGTGTCACAGTGAGCAGCATTGTGAGTGAGCGAAAAAAAGTCTGTGGCAGGGTTAGTCTTTGTCAGAGGAGAAAGCAGATGGAACATATTGAATTTCTGCTATTTAAGAATCAGTGATGAGTACCTTAGTGGCCATTTGGAGGATATCAGGCGAGGCAAAGATTATTTAAGTACTGTATAAGTCAAGCCTGGGACAGCAGCGAATGAATTGGGTTTATGAAGGTGGTCTAACTGAGAGTGGAGAAATTGAAGTACGATGACTACAGGGATAAAGGGAAAAGTGGGAAAAGGGAAAAAAGAAGTGATGGAATGATTGGACATGGGGAAACTGAAGCTATATCAGTGCAGCTCCATGCTAGATCCAAGCCGGTTCTCCTTGAAATGCATGGGGATTACCTGGAAGACCTAAGTTCAGAGAGCTGATAAAGTTGATACAGCCATGATGAAGTAAACAATAAATGGACATCTTGGTGCCAAGGTCGGTGAGTAAGACAAGAATCTATTTGAGGGCCAGAGTGTTGAAGTGTGTGTTTCAAATAATTTATATGTTTACTGTGGCAATAATGGCGCCTAGACTTCTGCATGAAGACAAGACAGCTACTGGTGCCTGTTGATGGATCCCCTGGGAATCACTGCTAAGAAATCTAAAAGTCGCAGTGATGAATAACAAAGAGCAAAGTGATGAATAGCCAATTATTGTTTTTTGGTGGTATTGATTGAGGTAGAAAATGTTTGCATGGGCACCAGCAAACCTCCCTGCTCTTTTCAATTTAACCCACAACCTTCTGATTCACCTTTGGATTCCGGCGAAAGGCTACAATTGATTGAAGCATACATACAGCACAAAATAGGGGCAGCGATAGACTGGTTTCTGTAGGAATGAGTGTGAGTGGGATTTCAGCTTAATATCGCAAGGAAAATTGTTCTGTCATCCTGCATTCGGAACATTTTGAACCATAATCTGATCTTTCTTCAGTCACATTTTATTGCATACAATTTCTTCCCATCAAATTTTTCCAAATGTAATATTTATTATATGCAACTTTGTTTTAGACGATTGGTTGGTATGTAAATTCCTTACAGCAGCGATGACTGAAAATAATTATAAACTGGATATGAAAATTTCTGAGAAGCAAGAAGGGGAACCTAATTAACTTAGTTAAGAACAGATTCTGAAAAAGATCTTCAATCCATGGTTTTCCAGCAGTCTCTCCCCACCCTAAAACCCCAAACTAATTTACAGTCTGGTTTAAAATAAACTTTCTATCAGTTATTTCCTAGTAGCACGATTTAAGTTCCAATTGGGTAAAATCACTGTGTGCATATTTGAATGTAATCAGCAATGCTTGCAAATAAAGGCTTGAGCCCCACAAAAGCATGGGCTTCGATGATGCTAGTTAAAAAGAGACACTGTATTGTACAGTCCATTCAATAAGACAGGAAGTACCATTACCAATTTCCATTCTGCTAAGTAACTATTTATTTGCTTTTACAAGAAGAAAGTTCGTGGGCCAATGACAATTTTTTAACATTCATGGGAGCAAACTATATAAATATAGAAAAGGGAAAAGAAGGATTGATAAGGAGGGGATAGAAGTAATGACCTAGGAATGGGAGTAGGAGGCAAATGTTCAAAGGAAAGAAAATGTGTGGTGCAGATGACCAAATACACTGTAAGCATTTTATTAAAACTGATTAACCAAGTACTGGAAAGCAGACAGGAAATTTGGGAACTAAAGACGATTCAATAAAGAGCACTGGGCGAAACAGGGAGGAAGAAAGGGACATTTATTCCCAAAATGCTTCTTTTAACTTTTGCTCCTAATATTTGCTGTGAGGTTTTAAGTCTCGAGGAAGGACTGATTAATTAATTAATCATCGGCGGTCACTCAAAGCAAGTATGACTGTCCTCCCCTTGGTGAGGACGCCTGTGCGTGACTTTGTTTAACTTGGGGAGACTGGTGCACAGACAGCCACCACAAGGTCCTTGACAGATCTGGGTCAGGATCCAGTGGCATGGAGTCCAAGACGACCGGGGACCCTTTTCTGCTGCAGCCTTCATCTGCCTTCCCAGCCGTTGTGACGCTCCACTAAAGTCAGCCATCATCCACCGCCTGTTCCACCGTTGAGGTCTTGGTTGGATTGCTCTTTGTCAGGGACCTCCCCCTCGACCTTACCTCCATGGGTGACCCTACCAGGAGCGTGACTCCAGACGGCATCGCTCACAGGATCTCAGGACCACACAAACTTCTCCACCACGACAAGGTGACAATCCACGGAGAAGACTGATTAAATACCACTCACGGGTACAGAATTTTTAAAAAATAACTTCTGGTCCTTTTTTCAAAGAGAAGAAAAAAAGCAGAGATGGTTCACTTTCTTGACTGATATCAAGTCAATCATGCTGACAAGTTAGTGCCACAGGACATGGACTCAGCTGCACTGTTTTTCACATTTGAACCTCTTTCCACAAATAGTTGTGAAGAATGGCCTCTTGCCATTAAGAGCTGCAATGTGGGGCCAGTCAAGTTTCTGTTTTGTTAGGAGAGGTGCTAAAACAAGACAGAAAATTAGGTAAAGAAAATTGGCAAAGTTACCTCATGATCTCATTAGCATAGTGTGCTAAAATCTTGTCTCCATCCATTATTGCATCAATTATAAATGAATCATGGAATTAGTGTTTGGTCACTGAAAGAGTAACTGAAGCATTACTGTAATTTAGACTTGTATGGTAAATGAAGAGTTTGTTTTATGATGACAAAGATTGGTCATACTTTTGATAGAGACATCTTGATTTTCCCAGACTATGTGCATTATCCACAGACATGCTGAAAGAAATTCATGAACTCAGAGCGACATTGCAAATTGACCGTTTCCCATGAACTCTATTACACCAGTTCATTTTTCCGGAAACTGAACTCAAATACTTAATACTCATTAATTTCAATAATTACATCCCTCAATGCCCCCAAGTATAAATTAGTGAGATGTAACCTGCAACATGAACTATCTCTCTTTCCGTCAGATGCTGTCTGACCTGCTGAGCGTTTTCAGCATTTTCAGATTTTATTTCAGATTTTCAGCATGTGAAGTTTAAAAAAAAATTCATTTCATGAAGAGCTTCCTTGTTGTTTAAAGACTGAAAATGGTGGGATGATGTAATCTTTCATTGAGCTTCTTAATACATCCATTGCTGTACAGATTTACGAAGAAGACACTCCTGTATCAGAGCCTTAAATAACACAAGGCCTAATATTAGTATTGGTTAATTATTTATTATGAGTACAATACATAGTGCTAAAAGAAACAGAATGCAGAATATAATGTTACAGCGACAGAGAAGGTGCATATAAAAAAGTGCAAGGACTACGACGAGGTAGTTTGGAAGATCAGGAATATATCCTTACTATTATGAGAGGTCTGTTCAAAAGTATCGCAACAGTGGGGAAGAAGCTATTCTTGAATTTGGTGATATGCGTTTACATGCTTTTGTAGCTTCTGTTCAACAGACAAAATGACCAGGGTGTGAGTGGTACTTGATTATGTTGGCTGCTTTCCCAAAGCAGATAGAATCAATGGAGAGGAGGGGAAGGTGGGGGGAAAGAGGCTGGTTCATGTGATGGATGGGGATGGGTCCACAACTCTCTGCAATTTCTTACAGTCTTGGGCAGAGCAGTTGCCATATTAGGCCATGATGTACCCTAATAGGATATTTTCTATGATGGATTTGTAGAAATTGGTAAAGGTCATTGGAGATGCACCCAATTTCTGAAGTAGTGTTGCCATGTTTTTAGCTCTTGATGATGTGGTTGGACCTGGTCAAATTGTTGGCGATATTTTATCTAGGGACTTGAAGCTCTCAGCCATCGAGCAAGGTTACCTAGAGCCAGAAAGTGCTATTGATACCTGTCTGGCTATGCCTGGTGTTGTACGTACTAGTCAAGCCTCAACAATGAAATGTAGCAGGCTTGTGTGTTCTCGAGTTCTATGCGACCCATTGGAACTTGATAGAGATACCCATGGAGTAGATGAGGAACGATCATAACTTGGCAACTCAGCTATTTCACTTGCAAGAGAGAAGCGGAAAGAAAGACTGACACATATATTGCTCTCTTTGGTATTGCCTCTTTGGTTTTGATTTGGTCTTTGCACCATGTGAAAAGCAAACAACTGCTCTGAATAAGACATATTAAAAATATAATCTTGTACAAGCATCTAACATTAGAAACAAATATTCCAATTATTACTCATATGGTGGGAGACAAATTAATAGAATAATTCATGATTATAGTGGGAACTGTGTTCTAGTAAAATAAAACTTGACATCAGTCCAATGTTAGAAAACTAAACAAATATGGCTGATCTAACACACGTTGTAGTTCCCAAATATGAACTAACACTTGATACCAAAGCAAAAAAATGTAGATGCTAGATTTCACAAATAAAAATGGGGAATGCTGGAAATACACTGAAGGTCAGGCAGCATCTGTAATGAATGGCCTTTCATCAGAGTTCAAAAAAGGCACATTAAAGCACAATCGATACTTCTATTAATTTTCTCCCCTGCTCCACTCTGCTCCTGAAAGCATAGACTCCTCTTGGAATATGTTTATAGGTCTCTTGCATCTAGGGTATCTTCTGATAACTTATTTGAACAAATATTCTTCATGTGTAATTCCAGCTTGTGACTAACAGCAGCGTATTGACTTGCAGAGGGAGCTCATTCCAGTCGCTGCAGTTCTTGCTCAATATGCCCGGATACATATCCAACTGCCAGGATTTACTGAGCCATGAGGAGCAGAAACTTAATCCAATGTTCCTGCCTTTAACTGCAGTATCCATGTTTTTTTGCCAATTGCTGACTACAGCAACTTCACATTTGTAGACTGCTAAGGTTTTCTTTCTCAAATAGATTTGTCCTATAATCATTTTTTTTAAATTCTAGATCCTGATCTTTTCCATTGGCTTTGTTTGTTGGGATAGCCCATACAACCCTGATTCTGAAGATGAGATAGTTTATCCATCGGCACGGTAGCGCAGCGGTAGAGTTGTTGCTTTACAGCGAATGCAGCGCCGGAGACTCAGGTTCGATCCTGACTACGGGTGCTGCACTGTAAGGAGTTTGTACGTTCTCCCCGTGACCTGCATGGGTTTTCTCCGAGATCTTCGGTTTCCTCCCACACTCCAAAGACGTACAGGTATGTAGGTTAATTGGCTGGGTAAATGTAAAAATTGTCTCTAGTGGGTGTAGGATAGTGTTAATGTACGGGGATCACTGGGCGGCACGGACTTGGAGGGCCGAAAAGGCCTGTTTCCGGCTGTATATATATGATACGATATGATATATGATATTATGCAGGCATGTTTTATGGATCTGACCAGGTCATTGGTGATCAGGGATGTCATGCTCCTGTCAGGTGTGGCCTCCAGCTCTGAGCTGTTTACCATACTTACAGAGTTACTATGCAGTGCCATTGAGGCATCTTTCACTCTGCCTCATTATATGTGAGACTAAGCTAACCTCTGCTTTCATCTGCTTGACTACCACAATTATCATGGCCATATCTATTGAATTAATAAAATAGCCTGACAAAGCAAATTTGAGTGCATTGCACTAACAGGTAGATTAAGCCATCATTATCTACAGCCGCACTAAATCTGTTAGCAAGTCTAACAGCAGATTCATTTCTTTAACTACAGCTCATGAGGTATGTGGAAGTTATATTCATTTACATCTGGACCACTGCAATTATTACATCTTGGATAATTCAGGATCTTTTTAAGTTATTTGTGCCAAATGATTAGAGCCTGATGTTTTGGGACAAAATCAGGAATCTAGCCTTGGCATTTAAATTGAATTCCATTTGTTTTTAAAAGCTTACTAAAGCTTACTGACTTCCAAGACTATTTTCCCCATGTTTCGACAGCCTTGTGTTATCCCACAGCAGTGTTGGGTTGGTTTATAATACAGATTGGAGGAGCTGGTCTATCAGTCAAACTATCCTCAATGTCACTCCATTGGAAATTAAATCAAGATGCATATTTTCTAGAAAATTCCTGACAGTGGAACTGTTCACTTTTGCTAAGAGTCAAGAGTCAAGATAAGACTGTACTGCTTATCAATATTCCTTTTGTTAGGTCGGTTCAATCAGACCCTGTGAGGTCTCTTCCTTCCTGGCAAATGCTAACTCAAAAAAAGACTCAAAGTGCTGTAGTAACTCAGCAGTCAGGCAGCATCTCTGGAGGACATGGATAGGTGATGTTTCGGGTTAGTCTGAATAAGTGTCTCGACCCGACACTTCAACTATCCATGTTCTCCAAAGGCTGCCTGACTCGTTGAGTTATTCCAGTACTTTGTGTCTTTTTTTGTAAACCAGCATCTTGTGTCTCCAAAAGCTAACCCAAGTTTGCTAACTATAAATTTCCTGGACCCATTTCCTCTACAAATAATCGTTGTCCATTCTTTCATCATTTTCATTGGAGATGAATGGTATATAGATATGAAATTCTGAGTTGAAAGCTGTTCCTTGCTGTCATACTTGCTAAATGTTCCAGGTTCAAATAACAACCTATCAAATTTACATTGGGACTTTAGACCCAGGGATTTCATTCTGATCTGACTGGATGCCTTTTCATTAAATTTCTTTCTGGTTGTTTAATCCTCCTTGCCTTTTTATCACCTGGCCTATTTTTCAAGCTCACAGCAGGGTTATCTTATTATCTTGCTAATGGACCTTCACACCGCTCCACCATGCTGACATGCTGGAGGGGCTATGCATTTAATCTCAGATTTTCTTTTAAAATAAAAAGAGATTTGCTGGCAACGATGTTGTTAACAGCTCAGCAGTGCCAGCGCCTGAGTTGTTTTATCTACTCTGCAACTCCCTCAATTATTTACTACGTTAGAAGAATGTTAGACGTAAAGTCGTTGTAAACTATTGCCTGTATGATTCGCTATATTTGAATTGGTCTTTCATTTAGGTTGCAGATTGGTGCCGATTTCTTGAGCAGTTCCGAAGCTATTATACACTATTTACAATATCGGGTTATGCTGGCTTGAGCAAAGTCACCAAGGGTAGTGCACTGACTTTTCTGACTTCAGGAGTAAATAAAATTGAGAGCTCTCTAAAGCCAAAGATTCAATCCTATCTCCAGGGTATCCAGATGTATTCTCTTCATTCCACTAATCTTAGCTGCGGGCATTATCTGCCCCTTATTGGATTACTGATTGCCTGTGGGGTTAGTCTTTGCTCTGTGCTCAGGAAGGCGCACTGACTTCCCTGTCTACGTCAGAGTTCTGACAGTTAATGCCCTACATTATGAGCTTCAATTTATCTCAGAAATTATCCTTTCACCCCAATTTCAACATTGTTTAACTAGTTCTATTTGCTTAAATCTATATACTAAAACTCTCGTTTGTTTGTTTGTTTGTTCCTGAACTACAGCCAAAATGGTACACGATAGCGCGACAATTTTAGGCCCACCTTATCCACCGTCATCCCTTTGGTGCTAATGGAAGAAGTTTAATTGAAATCGGTGTTATATTTTTAAAAGTTATTCACATTTTAAAGTTTAAATCTATCTCCTAGGGAGGGAGGGGGGAGGAAGGGGGTGGAGGGAGAGGGAGAAGGGAGGATAAGGGTGGTTGAGGGGGGTGGAGTGAGGTGGGGGGAGGGGAAGGGGGGAGGGGGAGGGGAGGGAGGAGGAGAAGGGGAGGGAGGGGGAGAGGGGGGAGGGGGGAGGTGGGGAGGAGAGGGTGCTGCTCCAATGCAGGAGAGGTTTAGGCCCATCACTTGGTCTAGTCAGAAATAAAAATAACTTTGCGAAATCGGGACTAACTTTACATCAAACGCAAGTGAAAATATATTTAAATGCAAAAGTACTTTGAATGATCATGATGCACTCGACTGATTATAGCTCTGTCTATATTGAAAGATCTACAAGGACACAACGTGGAATATGGATTTCTGGCAGTCTACTCCAATCCCAAAAGATCGGCTTTCCAAATTGTCACTATTCTTACCAGACTATTTTCAGGCCACCTCCTCTTCAGTTACTGATGATGTTTCTGGAGATTCGGCTGATCACCCACTACATTTCCAGAATTAAACTGATGGATCTCATCAGGGAAGAGAACAGGCACCCAGTTGCGTCAGCTTTCCACTTCTTTTAAGGGATGGCAATGCTACCAGTAATTGCCAAATATTAAGCATTCCTGTGCTCCCTAACCTGCTATCCCTGATGCAGTGAGAGCTGGTTCGGTGCTGAAAACTGGTACAGAACAAGTCAAAGGACAGCACGGAGGCAGTAGAGTTGCTGCCTTACAGCACCAGAGACCCGGGTTCAATCCTGACAACGGGTGCATGGAGTTTGTACGTTCTCCCCTTGCCTGCATGGGTTTTCCCCAGGATCTCCAGTTTCCCTCTACACTCCCAAGACATACAGGTATGCACGTTAACTGGCTTGGTATAATTGTAAACTGTCCCTAGTGTGTAGGATAGTGTTAGTGTGTGGGGATTGCTGGTCGGTGTGGACTCAGTGCACACTGCTTTCTGAAACAGTGTTTTCGAGCTCTATCTCTAAACTAAGCTATACTAAAACTAAAACTGAAAACACAGTCGGCCTCCTGATGAGTGAAATGTGACTCCTAGGGGTTGTGGGATTTAGGTGAAGTAACCTGGATTCTAAAAGTAATATTTCTAATGTTAAAAGAATCTGATGACTCCCCATTTACACAGGGTGTTGAATTTAAAAGGGACAATGAACATGGTTACTGCTGTGGCCTGGCAGAACAAGACAAATACCACACCTCAATGGGTGCTGTGCCATTTCTGTCTACAGAAGGCAGCTGACTTCCACCAAGGTTGCATCTCACCAGGTTGTGAGCACAAGGTCCCAATGCTGCACTGAGCAAGTTTTATTCCATTGGAGGTGCTGATTTTCGAATGGGCCTTTAAACTGAGGCCATATCTGCTTTCATGTAGCCCTAAAAGACTACATGGTACCATTTTGAACATCTGGTGAATTTATCCCTCTATCTATGTCACTAAAGCAGATTACCTGGTCATCACACATTACTGTTTGCGGGAGCTTGCTGTGTATTAACTGGCAAAACTTCAATTGTATTTCATTAGAGGTGAAACATTTTGCAATGTCCTGAGTTAGTGAAAGGTCCCACAGAAAAAACAAAAGTCTTTCTCTTTCTTTATCTTTGACCTTGGGGTCAGTTTTGGAGGGTCCTGGTGAGCACAATCCCAGAATAACCACCTGGCATCATACCAGAACAGCACAGTGGCACTGTGTGGAGTTTGCACGTTCTCCCTGTGCCCATGTGGGTGCCCTCGCTCCCTCCCACACTCCAAAGACATGCAGGATTGTAGACTAATTGGCTTCTGTAAATTGTCCTTGGGGTGTAGGATGGAATTTGTGTGAACGGGTGATCGTTGGTCGGCACTAAAGATACTAGAGGAACAAGATGAACCACTCCGTTGAAATCGCCTATACTGAAGTGCAGTACGCAAAGGAGCCGTTTTAGTAAGCAAAACCCGCCGTTCGTTATGATTCTCGCAGTGTAATCAGTGTTTTGGGGGAACAGTATGTGTGATGATACCATTAAAATGCAGAATATATCTCATCTATCAATTCACAGATTTTTATTATTTTTCTTTTAAAATGTTTCTGCAAGTTTCTGCCGACTAAAATGGCGCCTTGACGTACTACAGATTTTAGGGTCGAGTGGTCTATCTTGTTCCTCTAGTATCTTTGGACGGCGCAGACATGGTAGGCCAAAGGGCCTGGTTCTACGCTGTATCTCTAAAACTAAAACTATAAACTGAAGAATTTTGGGAGTGAATTTACTTTGAACCAAGGAGCCCTAGTTTGTGCAACAACATTTTACTGCCATTGCAACATGCAAGCATTATATTATAATCTGAAGAAGGGTCTCGACCCGAAACGTCACCCATTCCTTCTCACCTGAGATACTGCCTGACCCGCTGAGTTACTCCAGCATTTTGTGTCTACCTTCGATTTAAACCAGCAACTGCAGTTCTTTCCTAAGCATTATATTAGTTGGAGAATTTTTTCTCCCCGCAGCTTACGCATCAAAGAAGTTGAATTTTGAGGAGTCTACATTGGAAATTAAATTCTTATTACATTTTCTCACCCTCTTGTAAAATTTATAACATTCTCACCTTCGCACTCTCTCCTCTGTATAAAAGCAAGGGAGGTTTTGTCATTGCATCATGCAAAGCTCCCATGGAAAATTTGACCGGAGAAAATGAAGGGAATATTTTTGCAACAAACAATGCAGTTATTGTGGAGATGCCTCAGTCTGGCTTACACAAGTTGACTCAAAACTTTGTTTGTGTATGTTACATACTCAAATTCTCATATTTTCTAACAACATAGAAAGAGGTCATTCAGCCTACTGACTCGATGTCAAACTGCAGAGTCATCTGTCCCATTCCTCCACTTATTTCCCTGTAACATGTATTCTCTCATATGCCCATCACTTCTCGCCCGATTCTTCTATCACCCACCTACAGTAGGGATAATTCACAGTGGACAATTTACTTACAAACCAGCAAGTCTTTGGGATGTGGAGAGAAACCGGAGCACCTTGGGTTGACCCACATGGTTTCAGGAAGAACGCACAGAGTCCACACAGACAGCACCAGTGGCAAATCGAATCGGAGTTGCTTGAGCCGTGTCTCATCTTCTGAACAGTTGGACAGATATATGGATTGGAAGGGATTAGAGGACAAGTGGAATTAGCCCAGAATGCCAACTTGGTCAACATGGATGAGTTGGGCTGAAATGTTTTTTCCATACTATCTAGTTCTATGACTCTATAACTGCTCTACCACTCAGCATTATTCTCAGGAAACTTTTGTTTGTGACTCTTTTGACTTTATACATGGCCAGTAAACATCCTCCCTGTTCTCATGTAGGAAAATAACTGCAGATGCTGGTACAAATCGAAGGTATTTATTCACAAAATGCTGGAGTAACTCAGCAGGTCAGGCAGCATCTCGGGAGAGAAGGAATGGGTGACGTAATGGGTCGAGACCCTTCTTCAGACTGATGTCAGGGGGGCGGGACAAAGGAAGGATATAGGTGGAGACAGGAAGATTGAGGGAGAACTGGGAAGGGGGAGGGGAAGAGAGGGACAGAGGAGCTATCTAAAGTTGGAGAAGTCAATGTTCATACCGCTGGGCTGTAAGTTGTCCAAGCGAAATATGAGGTGCTGTTCCTCCAATTTCCGGTGGGCCTCACTATGGCACTGGAGGAGGCCCATGACAGAAAGGTCAGACTGGGAGTGGGAGGGGGAGTTGAAGTGCTCAGCCACCGGGAGATCAAGTTGGTTAAGGCGGACTGAGCGAAGGTGTTGAGCGAAACGATCGCCGAGCCTGCGTTTGGTTTCGCTGATGTAAAGAAGTTGACATCTAGAGCAGCGGATGCAATAGATGAGGTTGGAGGACGTGCAGGTGAACCTCTGTCTCACCTGGAAAGACTGTTTGGGTCCTTGGATGGAGTTGAGGGGGGAGGTAAAGGGACAGGCTCCTCCCTGTTCTCTGCCTTTTTCAGCAGGTCTGCTCTGTTGCAGCAATTGTAGATTGTATTAACCCTTCCCTATCCTTTTGCTTCCTTGCTGAAATATATTTCACTCTCCCAAGGTTTATGGCTTGCAATTCATCACAGACTATGAAGCTCATAAGTTCATAAATTCATTTTATAGGAGCAGAATTAGGCCGTTCAGCCCATCAAACCTACTCCACCATTCAATCTTTCCCTCTCAACGCCATTCTCCTGCCTTCTCCCCATAACCCCTGACATCCGTACTAATCAAGAATCTATCAATCTCCACTTTAGATTTAGATTTTTAGATTTAGAGATACAGCGTGGAAACAGGCCCTTCGGCCCACCGAGTCCGCGCCGCCCAGCGATTCCCGCACATTAACACTATCCTACACACACTAGGGACAATTTTTACATTTGCCCAGCCAATTAACCTACATACCTGTACGTCTTTAAAATTTCCCATTGGCCTCCACAGCCGTCTGTGGCAATGAATTCCACAGATTCACCACCCTATGACAAAATAAATTCCTCCTCATCTCCTATCTAAAGCTATGTCCTTTTATTCTGAGGTTATGGCCTCTGGTCCTAGACTCTCCCACTAATGGAAGCATCGTCTCCACATCCACTCCATCTAGGCCTTTCACATTTCGATAGGGTCCTGGTTCAAGTCCAATTACCTAGTTTCAGACTGAACATTGAAGGGAGTCACAACATGCCATAACATGGCTGGGCAGGATAAATAAATCAACTAAGTTCTTGAAAACTTGAGGTTGTCCTGGATTTGACCATGAATCTCTGGTAATTTAGTGAAATTTCCCAGGACTCTAGTGACCAAATTTCAGATCACATGTCAGAGCTGTGCAATGCACTGAATGTTGGACTGGTGCCCCGACTGAGCTCAGAAACAGGCAATGCTAAAGGTCACAGAAGTACCTGGGCATCAGCCTTTCCAGCATTACATTAAAGGAAAGATATTGAGGCATTGGAGAAGAAGCAAAAGCCATTTACACCAGATGTCACCAGATTTAAAAAAATTATCTTCATCAGGTACATTGGTCTCTGGAATGACTTCCACCACCTGCTTCAGCATCAATTCATCCAATTAATTGCAGGATTGGCTTTAATCAACACAAGCTAACTTTAATTAGTTGGAGAAGTGGGAGAACAAAGGAGGATCTGGCGTGAGGATAAAGGAGGACTTTGTAACTTTGTAAGCAAAGAATTTCACTGTGACTTGTCACATGTGACAGTAAAGTATTCAATTAATGCAAGCCACCATGATACTGGACTGTGTGTTGGTGCGCTAAGGTTAAATGGGTATGGATTAGACGCACTTCATAAGGTCAAGTCATGTGATAGAAGCAGAATTAGGCCATTTGGCTCATCAAGTCGCCTCCACCATTCAATCATGGCTGATCTATCTCTACCGCGGCACGGTGGCGCAGCGGTAGAGTTGCTGCCTTACAACGAATGCAGCGCTGGAGACTCAGGTTCGATCCTGACTACGGGGGCCGTCTGTACGGAGTTTGTACGTTCTCCCCATGACCTGCGTGGGTTTTCTCCGAGATCTTCGGTTTTCTCCCGCACTCCAAAGACGTGCAGGTTTGTAGGTTAATTGACTGGGTAAATGTAAAAATTGTCCCTAGTGTGTAGGATAGTGTTAATGTGCGGGGATCGCTGGGCGGCGCAGACTCGGTGGGCCGAAGGGCCTGTTTCCGCGCTTTATCTCTAAATCTAAATCTAAAACCCCATTTTCCTGCCTTCTCCCCATAAATTCACAACCTCAGTGCATTTTTCTGCCGCAACCAGTGAAATGTTTTTTAATACTCCAGCATCAAAAAATATTTTATTAACTTGATATTTAAAATATACTGAGTGAGATTTTCTTTTTACATATAACAAAATGTAAAATCAAATGTACAATCTAGCAGTTTGAATTCAGAGACCAATTTTACCTGTGACAAATGTATTTTACTAACTAGGGACAAACCAAGCATATTTTGCCTGGTTTGAACAACCTTTCGAGTAAGAAACTACTTGGGAAACACCTCAGCATACAATGTAGAATATCAGATCAGGTCCTGAACCATATAACCCAGAACCTGCACAGTTGGTTGACTTGGCGTGGAGAAAAAACATATTCACAACGATTTTTGCAAAAGGTCGACATATGAGCCTGAGAAGCACAAAGCTGTGCTTGGTTTTTGATGTTTTCTACAACAAAATTGCCTCTGAGCTTTCATTATTAAATTCACACCACAGCAAAGGCACAAGAAGGCCGCGGATCTCCAAGGAACTGTAGTAACTGCACGAATCATGGAATTTGGACATGGTGAAGAGACAATTTGAGTTTGGTAAGGTTGGAGGAAGGCAGGAATAAAATATTTTACCAACTGCAACTGAGTTAAAAGCTGAAGCAGGGAAAGAATGTTTAGCCTGATAGGGCTCCACAAGTTTGTCCAGTTTTTTTTTAATATAGTGAAGCCTCCTCCATGACAAATCAAGTGTTTCTATTCTCATTTTTGTTTACATTCTTAATTCATTTAACAATAGATTTCAGACTTGTAATTCTCAATTAAACAGAAATTTTGCTTCAAAAAGTGGTATTTGGTTTATAATTGCAATTCATTGCAACAGTAGGATACATTGCTTTTCCTTCTGATACAATAGAGCCTACATCGAAAGCTTAATACCGTCATGTTTTTATAGCTAGAGTGCAATTCCTTGCCTCCAGAGATGCTGCCTGCCAGAGAGTTACTCCAGCTTTCTGTGTCTATCTTTGGTGTTAACCAGCATCTGCAGTTCCTTCCTACACATGCAATAATAGAATATTTTACAATTTCTTTTCAAACTGCAGAGCATGATATACGTAATGCAATACTTTCAGAATTAATAGCAGGAAATGTTTTTGTGAGACATTTGCAAGTTCTATAATCAACTTTAAAAATTGACACATGACATTCTACTTGCATAGAAGCACAAATAATGAAAGAAAAGAGCAGTAACTTATTGAGAAAATGGTGGTGAGTCATCTTCTTGAAATAACACAGTCCATGTGTTAATAGAAACTTATATCATATCATATCATATCATATATATACAGCCGGAAACAGGCCTTTTCGGCCCACCAAGTCCGTGCCGCCCAGTGATCCCCGTACATTAACACTATCCTACACCCACTAGGGACAATTTTTACATTTACCCAGCCAATTAACCTACATATGTGGGAGATGCTGCTGGAGTGAACTGACAGTGGCACAGTGCAGCCATGGCTCTCCTCATTTCTGATTTATGCACTGTTTGTGTTTCTCTTCGACAAACAGTTGAATGTTGTAAAATGAACCACCTGCTCTGATGGTCGACACTGCCAAAATTCTCAAAGTTCACTCAGCCAGGATAGCCAGGAAAGACAAACGCTACCTCGCCTCCAGAACACAGACACTATGCAGCACTGAGGGTGCATGCATAGTCATAGGGGAAATGCTGAGGGAACTCCGGACTGGCGGAGGGGAAGTACTAACGGAAAGCTGCATTATCAAAGGGAAAGTATGGAGGAATGTTGTATTTTCAGAGAGGCTGTACCAAGAGTGAGCAGAGCTATATCATAGTCATAGAGCGAAACAGCTTGGAAACAGGCTCTTCAGCCCACCTTGTCCATTCTGACTGAGTTGGCACACTAGCTCGTCCCATTTTCCTGTATTTTGTCCATAGCCTTCCAAACTCTTCTTGTCCACATCACTGCCCAAATGTCTTTTAAAAGTTGTCATTTTAATTCTTCTTTTGCTTCCTCGGGCAGTTTATTCCAGATATAGTACCCTTTAAGTGAAAAAGTTGCTCCTGGAGTCCCTCTTAGATCTTTCCCCTTTAGCCTTAAGCCAATGCTCACTAGATTTAGAATCCTCTACCCTGGGAAAAAGACTGTGAGCGTGCACTTTATTCATATCCCGCATGATCTTGCACATTCCTAACTTTTCCAGACTCTCTCGACAACTCAAGGCTGCAAGCGAGCTTATCATATCATATCATATATATACAGCCGGAAACAGGCCTTTTCGGCCCACCAAGTCCGTGCCGCCCAGCGATCCCCGTACATTAACACTATCTTACACCCACTAGGGACAATTTTTAAAAAAACATTTACCCAGCCAATTAACCTACATGCCTGTACGTCTTTGGAGTGTGGGAGGAAACCGAAGATCTCGGAGAAAACCCACGCAGGTCACGGGGAGAACGTACAAACTCCTTACAGTGCAGCACCCGTAGTCAGGATCGAACCTGAGTCTCTGGCGCTGCATTCGCTGTAAAGCAGCAACTCTACCGCTGCGCTACCGTGCCGCCCTAAATGGTGCACTTAAATGGTGCATTTTTGTCCGCATGGACGAGTTGGGCTGAAAGGCCTGTTTCTGTGCTGTATGACTCTATATTTCCTTTCCAACTTAATTACACCTTTCCTATAGATGAGCAACCAGAACTGCACAGAGTACTGCAAAGTGTTTTGTTTGGCAGGGAGTTCCAGGATTTTGACTGAGGATTACTGAATGAACAATGGATATATTTCCAATTCATGTCACGCTGGTGAATGGCTTGGAAGGCAACGTGCTGGTGTTCTTCTAGCTCACTGATATCAAGAGTTTGGAAAGTGCTGTGGAAGGAGTCTTGGCAAGTTATTGCAGAGGATTTGGTGGGTGGTACCTACTACAAACACAGTACATGGGTGGCGAGATGAGTCATATGTTTTGCATCACATTTTGCAAATGCCTTATATTATAGATGATGGTAAACCTTTGGGGAGTCAGGAAGTTAGTCACACCCTCAAAAACACAGTCTCTACTTTTCCCTTACACTTGAAGCACTGCGAGTGGCCCAGTTAACTCTAGTCAATGGTGACTCCGGAATGGTGATGGGTGTGATATGCCAATGGTGGAGATATGGCAATCATAATACCACTGAACAAGGGAAGGTGGTTACACACATTCTTGTTGAAGACAGACAATTAGATGGCACTTGTGGTGTGAATCTTACTTGCCGTTTGTCAGCCCACAAAGCACTTCTCGTGCTGCAACTTACCTTGACTATCACACAAGGGTAGCAGGTGCAAAGAAGCACCACCGCTGCCAAATATCCTAAAAGGTGCTCAACAAAATCACCTGGAAATATATTGATATTATTTTATTGTCAATGGCTTCAAATCCCAAAACTCCTTACCTAACTGCATTGTGGAAGCATCATGTCCATATCCACTGTAGCACTTCAAGGAGACAGGTCATCACCACTTTGATCTCACCAGCAATATCCATTAATGAAAATAAATTGTACACAGTTCCCTCAGTGGTTTCATTCACATGTTCACTGTGTGAATCTTCTCAAACCCCCCATCAATAGCAATCTACTCATTTGGGTAATACGAAAAACGTATTTTATCCAACTCAGGGGCGGCACAGTGGCGCAGCGGTAGAGTTACTATCTTGCAGCACCAGAGACCCAGGTTCGATCTTGGCTACGGGTGCTGTCTGTACGGAGTTTGTACGATCTCCCTGTGACTGCGTGTTTTTCTGATTTTCTCCCACACTCAAGGACATGCTGGTTTGTAGGTTAACTGGCTTTGGTAAAATTGTAAAATTGTCCCAAGTCTGTAGGATAGTGCTAATGTACGATGTGATCGCTGGTCGGCATGGACTCTGTGGGCTGAAAGGCCTGTATCCACGCTATATCTCTAAAGTAAAGTCCAAAATCAATTCAATGAATCGAATATTTTACTGTCACGTGTATCTAGGTACAATTCTTCTCACTATTACAGCTAATCTCAGATTTGATTTCAAAAATTCAGGAAATGAATGATGAATTATACTTTACTGTCACGTGACAAGTCACAATGATATTCTTTGTTTTGCATACCCAAGGTATGCAAAGAGATACCACATAAAGGGTGTCGACAAAGTTACAAAGATCCCACACCAGGTCCTCCTTTGTTCTCCCTCCTCCCTCACGGCAGTTCCCTCTGCATTGGGTCCGCCTTTGTTCTCGCTCATGGTGGTTTCTCCACAGCGGGTCCTCATTTGTTCGGTGGCACGTTCGTACTCCGGCACCCACGTGGCCCGTCCTTGACCGCTGATGCCCTCAATGACCGCCGACCCTGACTGCCAACCTCTATTATTGGCCAAGTATGTACACATACAAGGAATGTGTCTGCCGCTTGCAGCCTCCTGGGAGGCGTCTGCGAAAGCACTGCTAACTTGACTTTCCCTCATAGGGTATAACCACTTAGTGTTCAGAGGCAGGAGATCCTTACATTGTGGTCCATCTCCACAAAGCCTCTGCAGTGGGTACACCGAGCCTCAGGATGTTACTCAGAACATAAGGGCGTCACGGTGGCGCAGTGGTAGAGTTGCTGCCTTACAGCAAATGCAGCGCCGGAGACCCGGGTTCCATCCCGACTACGGGTGCTGTCTGTTCAGAGTTTGCACGTTCTCCCCGTGACCTGCGTGGGGTTTCTCCGAGATCTTCGGTTTCCTCCCACATTCCAAAGACGTACAGATATGTAGGTTAATTGGCTTGGTAAATGTAAAAATTGTCCCTAGTGGGTGTAGGATGGTGTTAATGTGCGGGGATCGCTGATTGGCGCAGACCCGGTGGGCCGAAAGGGCCTGTTTCTGCGCTGTATCGCTAAACTGTAAACATACTACTGCACTGTGCAAGGTGCCAGTCAGCAGCACTTACCTGAAGATATCTACTTGAACTGCGAGACCTAGCTTTTGTGCCAAGGTATGCTTTTAACTGAGCTGATGATCGTCCAGCAGCAGATGATCTTTGCATCCCTGGAAACAGCCGTGGAGCACAAATTCCTCTTGTACATCTGCTTGACAAAGACTACCACATCCCTTTCCACAGACCTTCTTGGCAAACACCAGGTCCACTATCTCATATGCACTGCAACCATCTCAGTGGGACTGAGACTCTGGCCATTCTGTTAAATAACTTTGATAGTTTGCTTCAGGAACCATTCAACATGATCTACTGTCCCCTTCTCCCATTGCAAACCTACCGACTCCCACATTTGTCTGCACTACACTTCCTCCACCCTGCCTCTTGCAAAGATGTTATCCCCTACTCTCAATTTCTCTGCCTCTGCTCCTAAGGTGAAGCTTTTCATTCTATGACATCTGAGATGTTCTCTTTCTTTAGTAAACGTGGTTTCCTCCCTGCTGTTATGCATGGATCCCTCAACCATGTATCCTCTGTTACCCCTTAATTCTGCTCTTGCTCCTCCCAGATGGAATAAGAACCCTGGTGCTTACCTTGCACCCCATCAGCCTCTGCATCCAACACATCATTCTCCAATATTTCCACCACCTCCAACCTGATCCCATCACCAGTCACATCTTCTCATCCCCACCCCTTTCTGCCTTCCACAGAGACCACTTTCTCCGCAACTCCTTGGTTCACTCATCCCTTCCCACCCAAACCACCCCCTCCCCAAGTACTTTCCCCTGCAGCCAGGAGATGCAAAACCTGTCCATGCAACTCCTCCCTCAACTCCATCCAGGGACCTCAGCATTCCTTCCAGGTGAGATAGAGGTTCATATGCACCTCCCCTAACCTCATCTACTACATTTGGTGTTCCTGATGTGTCCTCCTTTACATCGGCAAGACCAACCATTGACTCGGCGACTGACTCGCCAGACACTTATTCACGGTCTGCTGAGGCCTGCTGGATCTCCCGTTTGCTAACCATTTTAACTCCCCTTCCCATTCGCATACCAACCTTTCTGTCCTGGGCCTCCACCATTCCCAGAGTGAGGCCACACGCAAACTGGAGGAATAGCACCTCATAATTTGCTTGGGAAGCTTATACCTAACAGTTTGAACATTGAATTCTCCAATTTTAGGGAACTAACTGACAAACAAACCCCTCAGCCTTTTTTCCCTCTTCGCCCCCCCTCCTCCCTCTCTTTCCTGTGCCCTGGTCTCTCACCCATTTCTCTCCTGCCACTGGCCTCACCTCGCTTCCAGCTTTCTCCCACCCCACCAGTTTGAAGAAGGGGCCTGACCCCAAAAGGTCACCTCTCCATGTTCTCCAGAGATGCTGCCTGACCGCCTAAATTACTCCAGCACTTTGTGCCATTTATTGTAAACCAGCATCTGCAGTTCTTTGTATCCTCAATCCTTCAGAATAAAATGTATCTTATTTGCAGGCAAGGCCGACAAAATTGTGTAACGATGTTTACTTTTATTAATTGTGGTAATTCACAAAAGTCAATAAGCATATTTATTTCTGGGAGGGGAGGTTTGGGGAAACAGCTTAAATACTTAAACATGTTTTTACTTTTATAAAAACATTTAAATCATTTAATTAAATAACAGATGTGGAAAGTTATGTTTTACCTTAGCAACTATTGTTTTTTTTCCAATACACTTGGTGCACAACCATTCTCTGATCCAATCCAGGGATGAGGCTGAGAAGCAAAAGAAAACTGTTAGTGCTGGAAATCTGAAATAAGAGCAGAACTGCTGTAAGTAAATATGCAGCAGGTCAAGCAGCACGTGTGGTAAGACCATTGACATTTCAGTTTGTTAACCTTTCATTACTTCTGATACAAATAGGAAAGCTTGGTTATCTGAAATCATTGAGTTCTAGATCAAATGCCAATGGCTACAATGTACACACGTAGTTGATGAAGTACTGTCCCTTGAGCTTATGTGGGGCTTCATTGCAGCAGTGTAAGAGACAAGGGGCCAATGACAGGGGGATTAGAATGGGAATGGCATGGAGATGGAAAATTTAAGCAACAGAAACTCCACATCGCCAATGTTGGATGAAACAGAGGCATTCTACAAAGCAGTCACTCAATATGCATTTGGCTTCTCCAATGCAAAAGAAATGTGGACACCAAATACAATACACCAAGTTGAAAGGACTGCAACTAAATTGTTGTGTCACCTGGAAGAATGGTTGGGTGTTCCGGATGGTGAGAAGGGACAGGGTAAAAGGATAGGTAGACAGTCCCAGTAAAAGGATATCTGCCATAGTTGAATTGGAAAGTGCCAATGAGAAGGGGAGTGGCCATGGAACTGTGCCCTTCTCACAAGAATAAATACTGGCGGCCCAATATTTTTCACGCCCAACAACCATTGGTAGTCTTAGCTACAGCACTGGCTACAATATATGGACTCCAAGGCACTGATCTCGAAGAAAATGATGAAACTCGAAAGTAAGATTACTCCCTGATAGATGACAGAGTGCCAGGTAGAGAAGAATTGGGTATAACTTTAAAATCCCAAAAAATGGTATCAACAATAGACAAACATTTCCAATGATCATTTCCAATGAGTATTTTTAAAGCAGAGATTGATAGGTTCTTTATGAGTAAGGGCACCAAAGGTTACAGGGAGAAGGCAGGAGAACAGGTGTGAGAGGGAAAAATAGAACAGCCATGATCGAATGGAGGAGCAGACTCGATGTGCTGAATAGCCTAATTTTGCTCCTGTTTTCTGAACTTTTGATCGTTTGATGTAAAAAGCAACCAATACCCACTCAGAGGTAACACCCACATTAAAAAAAAACAGCAGAGAGCTGCAAGCAAATTAATCTCGGGTACTTACATGAAAAGCAAAATATTGCAAAATTGGTATGTCCTCAAATATTTTACAGATTTAAGTACCTTTTGATATGTAATTCAATGAATTGTAGGCAAATGTGAGGAAAAGCCAGGGATTCGAAAGGTTAGACACAAAATGCTGGAGTAACTCAGCAAGTCAGGCAGCATCTCTAGAAACATGGCTGACCCCGCTGGTGCCTGACCAGGTGATCTGCCCATCCGAGTCCTTCACTGTTTTCCGGGCGGACAGAACGGAAGAATCCGGGAAATCCAAGGGCGGAGGAGTCTGCTTCTTGACCAATAATAACTGGTGTAATCCTGGAAATATTAAGACGCTTTCTCGTTCCTGCTCGCCGGACCTGGAACATCTAACTATCTCATGCCGACCATTCTACCTACCCCGGGAGTTCAGCTCGGTGATCATCACAGCCGTCTATATCCCACCGCATACGGACACTGTCCACCCTACACGATGTGTTGTGTCAACACCAAAACAAGAACCCTGATGTGGCTGTGCTGGTGGCTGGAGACTTCAATTGGGGAAATCTCAAAAAGGTCATGCCCAACTTCTACCAACACATCACGTGTGTCACCAGGGGGGAAAGAACTTTGGACCACTGCTACACGCCATTCAGGAAAGGCTACAAGGCCGTTTCTCTCCCTCCTTTTGGAAAATCTGACCAAACTGCCATTTTCCGAGTACAAACATCGGATAGTACGGGAAGCGACAGTGACGAGGGACGTAAAGCGGTGGGCTGACCATTCAGAGGCCATGCTGCAGGATGCACTGAGCGAAGTCGACTGGAACATGTTCCAAGCAAGTTCCAGAGACGTAAATGAGTTTGCGGAAGCGGTTACGGACTTCATTGCCACAATAGCCGATACCATCATCCCCACGGTAAGGGTCAGTATCTTCCCTAACCAAAAACCCTGGGTGGACAGGTCTATTCGCGTGGCCTTGAATGCTCGCACTGCTGCTTACAACTCCGGCCTGGCATTCGGCAACATGGACCACTACAAGGGAGAGTCCAACCGACTGCGAAGGGCAGTGAAGGATGCAAAAAGGAGGTACCGGGACAAGATGGAGTCACAGATGGAGCAGCAGGACACCAGGCGCCTTTGGCAGGGGCTACGGACTATAACTAGCTACAGGTCCAGCACCCCCTCAACCGGAAGTGCCGGCTCCTCCTTAGCTGATGACCTGAACTCTTTTTATGCACGGTTTGAGACGGGTAACACCACCAGCTCGCCGTCTAAAAACAGCACCGAAGGGGCGCTGGCTAGCGAGGCTGGAGGGGGATCCACCGCCGGGGATGTGCACACATTCTCGGTGTCCGAGCATGAGGTGAGGTGGGCTCTGACGCGTGTGAACACGAGGAAAGCTGGAGGCCCAGATGGTATATCTGGGCGAGTACTAAAGTTTTGTGCTACTCAGCTTGCTCCAGTGCTCACCACAATATTCAACCTCTCCTTGGCAAAGTCCGTGGTCCCTGCATGCTTCAAAAGATCCATCATTGTACCGGTGCCAAAGAATGCCTCTCCAGCGTGTTTAAATGACTACCGACCGGTGGCCCTCACCTCGGTTGTCATGAAATGCTTTGAGAGGCTAGTCAAGAAGCACATCTGCGCCCTCCTTCCTCGCAACATGGACCCACTACAGTTCGCATACCGTCCGAACAGGTCCACGGATGATGCGGTCTCCCAGGTTCTACACACCGCTCTCTCTCATCTGGACAGCCAGGGGGGCTATGTGAGGATGCTGTTCATTGACTTTAGTTCAGCATTCAACACAATAGTCCCCAGCAGACTGGTTGAGAAGCTGCTGGAACTGGGGCTTAGCACCCCTCTGTGTGCCTGGGTCCTGGACTTTCTCACTGCCAGGCCCCAAGTGGTCAGGATGGGGGAACACACATCTAGCTCCCTCACCCTGAACATAGGATCCCCCCAGGGCTGCGTCCTTAGCCCCCTACTGTACTCCCTGTACACACATGACTGTGGGGCCAGGTTCAGCTCAAACTCCATCATCAAGTTTGCTGATGACACTGTGGTGGTGGGCCGGATCTCCAACAACGATGAGAAGGCCTACCGGGAGGAGGTGGCTGATCTGGCACTCTGGTGTCAGGACAACAGCCTCCTCTTGAATGTCACTAAAACGAAGGAGCTGATTGTGGACTTCAGAAGGGCTAAACATCCAAGGACGTACACGCCACTGGAGATAAATGGGTCTATTGTGGATAGGGTGAGCAGTTTTAAATACTTGGGAGTCCGCATCGCAGAGGATCTGACGTGGACAACGCACATTGCCGTACTGGTGGGTAAGGCTAAGCAGCGCCTTTACCACCTTAGACAACTGAGGAAATTCAGAGTGTCTCTGAGGATCCTTCATTGCTTCTACTCTGGGGCTGTAGAGAGCATCCTGTCCGGCAACATTACAGTCTGGTTTGGGAACAGCTCTGCCCAGGACAGGATGGCCCTGCAGAGAGTAGTGCGTTCGGCAGAACGCACCAAGGGAACTACACTCATCCCCCTGCAGGACCTATACATCAGGAGGTGCAGATCCAGAGCAAGCAAGATCATGAGGGACCCCTGCCACCCCAGTAATGGACTGTTCCAGATGCTACGATCAGGCAAAAGCCTCCGCTGTCACGCTGTGAAAACGGAGAGGATGAGACGGAGCTTCTTCCCACAGGCCATCAGGACTGTCAACTTTTATAACCCCAGAGACTACATTTTTGTCAACACTAATAGTAACTTATTAACTTTATTTATATGCTGTAACTGTAATTATTTTTGTGCACAACCCGCAGGCATTGCCACTTTCATTTCACTGCACATCGTGTATGTGTATGTGACAAATAAATTTGACTTGACTAGAGAGAAGGAATGGGTGACGTTTCGGGTCATGACCCTTCTGCAGACTGAGAGTCAGGGGAGAGGTAAACAAAAGATTTGGAAGGGTAAGGTGTGAAAACGACAGATCAAAGCAGACATTGATCAAGGTAAATCTAAAATGTTTCATAGTTAGCTGAGAGGATGGCGATAAGGAGGCAAACAATGAGTAAAATTAATCAAGACAGTGAAACTAGTCGGAGAACAAGGGTGGGGGAGGGATGGAGAGGGAAAGCAATGTCTGAAGAAAAGTCTTGACCCAAAACGTCACCTATCCATGTTCCCCACAGATACTGCCCGACCCGCTGAGTTACTCCAGCACTCTGTGAAACGTCACCTATCCATGTTCTCCAGAGATGCTGCCTGACCCGCTGAGTTACTCCAGCACTCTGTGAAACGTCACCTATCCATGTTCTCCAGAGATGCTGCCTGACCCGCTGAGTTACTCCAGCACTCTGTGAAACGTCACCTATCCATGTTCTCCACAGATGCTGCCTGACCCGCTGAGTTACTCCAGCACTCTGTGAAACGTCACCTATCCATGTTCTCCACAGATGCTGCCTGACCCGCTGAGTTACTCCAGCACTCTGTGAAACGTCACCTATCCATGTTCTCCAGAGATGCTGCCTGACCCGCTGAGTTACTCCAGCACTCTGTGAAACGTCACCTATCCATGTTCTCCACAGATGCTGCCTGACCCGCTGAGTTACTCCAGCACTCTGTGAAACGTCACCTATCCATGTTCTCCACAGATGCTGCCTGACCCGCTGAGTTACTCCAGCACTCTGTGAAACGTCACCTATCCATGTTCTCCAGAGATGCTGCCTGACCCGCTGAGTTACTCCAGCACTCTGTGAAACGTCACCTATCCATGTTCTCCACAGATGCTGCCTGACCCGCTGAGTTACTCCAGCACTCTGTGAAACGTCACCTATCCATGTTCTCCACAGATACTGCCTGACCCGCTGAGTTACTCCAGCACTCTGTGAAACGTCACCTATCCATGTTCTCCACAGATGCTGCCTGACCCGCTGAGTTACTCCAGCACTCTGTGAAACGTCACCTATCCATGTTCTCCACAGATGCTGCCTGACCCGCTGAGTTACTCCAGCACTCTGTGAAACGTCACCTATCCATGTTCTCCAGAGATGCTGCCTGACCCGCTGAGTTACTCCAGCACTCTGTGAAACGTCACCTATCCATGTTCTCCACAGATGCTGCCTGACCCGCTGAGTTACACCAGCACTCTGTGAAACGTCACCTATCCATGTTCTCCACAGATGCTGCCTGACCCGCTGAGTTACTCCAGCACTCTGTGAAACGTCACCTATCCATGTTCTCCACAGATGCTGCCTGACCCGCTGAGTTACTCCAGCACTCTGTGAAACGTCACCTATCCATGTTCTCCAGAGATGCTGCCTGACCCGCTGAGTTACTCCAGCACTCTGTGAAACGTCACCTATCCATGTTCTCCACAGATGCTGCCTGACCCGCTGAGTTACTCCAGCATTTTGTGTCTCTCTTCGGAGTAAACCAGCATCTGCAGATCCTTCCTGCACAAGGGTAACTTGAATTTGCAGAGATCAGTTTCCTGAAAAGCTAACTGTTTTCCTTACTGTTTTCCCCTTTCCTTCAATGGTGCCTGGCCTGTTAACTATTTGCAATATTCTGTTATATTTTATTTGTTTTGTCATACACAAAACTGTTGGCTGCATTGGTGAGAGACTGCCTGCGCTGGGCGCTGCTCACGTGACCGCCGCCTCTCTGTCGCCACACGGAAGGCGGGCTGCAGTGCGAGGCGGAGTGGCGGCCCTCTCCCCACGCAGCTGCCCTGCACCATGTTATCCCGTTTGCTCAAAGAGCATCAAGCCAAGCAAAATGAACGCAAAGAACTGCAAGGTGGGTGCAAACCTTTTTATTTTGCCCTCAAAACGGGGAGGCGTCCAAACGCTATTGCCTGCCGCGAACCCGCTCGCCTGCCGCGCAGGCCCATATCGCCTTGGAGACGAGCGTGTGCGCTCGCTGGTTGGTCCAAATAACCAGAGGGTCGGCCCACAAAGGCAGCGTAACTCTTCCTGATTGGTGCATCCCTCTGTCCGCTATAGAGCCCAAGATTAATATTTATTTTGTTAAAAATATGAAAAACACCACAAAGGATGTGTTGTGGGATTAGAGAGGGGACAGTCACTCACCTGAAAGGAGATGTGACTTTATTTTGTTGCTTTGAGTCAAATTCTATCACACTGCACCTTGGCGAACTTACAATACAATACAATACAATACAATATATCTTTATTGTCATTGTACAGGGGTACAACGAGATAAATGTGCATTTATCACATTTTAGTTGCTGACATTTGTCAACAACCTTAACCTAAAGATAGACACAAAATGCTGGAGTAATTCAGCAGGTCAGGCAGCATCTCTGGAGAACATGAGAAATTTCTCCAGAGATGCTGCCTGACCCGCTGCGTTACTCCAGCAGGTTATGTCTATCTTCTGTTGAAACCAGCATCTACAGTTCCTTCCAACATGACACTAACCAGCTAATCACGTATATCAAATAAGTGTACAATTCAAATGTTATTGTGTTTTGATCTTCGGAAACAGCAAAATCATCCCTGCCATGTTTGTCTTTAAGAAAATAGTTTGCATGCAGGTTCACCAGAGGTTACTCTAGCACTTTCTGTTTTCTTCTACACTGACAGGTTGTTTTTTTAAATTTATTTCAGGGTGGGCTAAAGTGGTCTTGCAGTCCATTAAGTCATTGTTTTAGTTTAGTTTAAGGATACAACATGGAAACAGGCCCTTCAGTATACGAAGTCTACACGGATCACCCGTTCATACTAGTTCTTTGTTATCCCACTTCATTCCCTACACATTAAGGATCATATTTACAGCAACCAACTATTCTACAAACCTATACATTTTTCAGATGGGGTAGGAAACAAGAGTATTTGGAGGAAACCCACTCGATCACAGGAGAACATCTTAACCACACACAGACAACACCTGAGGTCAGGATCGAATCCGGGTCTCTAGTGCTGTGTGGAAGCAGCTCTACTTGCTGCGCCACTGTGCCGCCCTTGCAATATAAGACCTAATGAGATTGCACATCACAAATGAGTGATACAGTGGTTCTCTGTTTCTGGTGGTAAGGGTGACATATTGGCCAGTATAGGGGGATTACACATAAGGTCAAAGGGCTTGACGTATGGAGTCGCTCAAGCCATCTGGAGTACATGGCAGCTACCGGCATACACAAGTAACACACGCAACATCTACGTTCTTATCTTGAAAAAAAAGCCAAAATGGTTATTTTTTGTGCTGCAAAAAATGGGGAAGAAGCTGGATGATCCTGCAGAGGAAGAGGAACCAGGAGAAGGGCTGCAAAACCCACAGACGCAAGAAGCAGCTGGGAAGACGTCTGGCCAGCCGGCGGGAGAAGGGGAAACACGGCCGGGAAGGGCGGTAGGAGAGCAAGGCTGAGAAGCAGAGGGCCGCCGACCGGAGGGGGGAAGAGGAGGAGGAAAGGACGGGGTTGAGCGAGCTGGGAGAGGAGCAGCGGGAAGAACCCGAGCTGAGGGGCCTGGAAGGTCTGCAGGGACAGAAGCAGAGGGCGCTGGAAGTCGGCGACCCACCGAGGTCTGAGGGCGAAGGGCCCAGGGAGCCGTGTTCGACGGCCTTAGAGGAGGAGGTGATGGAAGAGGAGGAGGAGCGGAGTGTCGAGCCTGAAGAGGAGCCGGGGAGAGGCCGATCGGCAGCGGAAGCCTAGCAGCAGCGAGAGCTGGGCCGGGCGCTGGGAGCCGAGGCGGACCAGGCCACGGCTCTGCTCGGTGGCCCCAGCCTCGAGGTGTTGAACGCCGGCCAAGTGGAAACGGAGTCCGGCTGACAGAGATGACGAGCGGGGAGAAGGGCTGGAGGGCTAGCAGGAGCGACGAGGGGCCGAAGAACTGCAGGAAGCAAGGCACGGAGCGGGGACACCGAGCCTGGAGGAGCGCAGGAAAGGGGAGAGATGTCGGGACACTCGGAGCGTCGGGAGGGAGCCGGAGACATGCTGATGGGAGAAGGCAAGGGAAAGCCGAGCTGCAGCAAAGTGCAGCTGCAACATTCAACTGCAACACCCTCTCAAATTAGGACTGCCGAATTGTTCCATGAAGTCGTTCCAAACATAAAATAGAAGAAAAAGACTAAGCAAATATCCCAACTCTTCAATGGCAGCCATAGTAAGTGCTTACCTGAAGTTTACCGTTTGCACTCCAGAAGGCGTTGCGTGGCAACGGTACGGGTCAGGGGTCATGACCTCGCCTGCCCTGCAATCCCCCGATACCAAATGAACTTTTCATTCTTGGTGTAGGTACATAGAAATAGAATAATATCTAAATTCTATCTGCATTACTCCTTTTATTTACTTGGGATATTCAAAAGTATTTTGAAGCCAAAACTATATCTTGGCCAACCCATAAAAGGTCTTGTAAACAATATTGGAGGTAAATAGCCACTATTGTATTATATTTTACATACATTTTATATATAATTTATATATATATATTATATAATATTTTATGTGGTGTTATTGAGGAATGAACGTTGGCAAGTTCACAAAGGGAGCTTGCTACTCTGGAGAAGGGTCTTTCTATTCTAAAGAAGTGTCTCGACCCGAAACGTCGCCCATTTTTTCTCCAGAAATGCTGTCTGTCCCATTGAGTTACTCCAGCTTTTTATGTCTATCTTCTTTCTACTCTTCAAACTGAATGGTGGAATCTTTTATGTCTTAGCGTAATTGGGATACTTTATTGGCTTTTGTTTGTCCAATAAATTTAAAGATGATCATGACATCAATGGTTAATTTGGTTTCTGTGACATGTTTGCTGATGAATCCAATTTGTACTTTGAACTGTACGTGGCACAAGAATAAGTAATGCAATATTGTAGGAATAACAGTGTGGTTCCATTAGATTTTACAAGTGTAAATTCCGATCCAAATTTCCTTGGGATTACTTGTTACAACTTGGAAAATACCTAAAAAGTTTCAGGCCATCCTCAGTTGAACAATTTATTCACAAAATGCTGGAGTAACTCAGCAGGTCAGGCAGCATCTCAGGAGAGAAGGAATGGGCGACGTTTCGGGTCGAGACCCTTCTTCAGTCTGAAGAAGGGTCTCGACCCGAAACATCGCCCATTCTGTTGTAGATCGTGCCCTATGAACAGAATAGTCAGACAACGGAATTCGTATAACCTCTTTATTCTACTCACCCAGGTGGGAGAGAGTCTAGAAACCGGAGCGTTTAGAAACAATCAGGAAGCTAGTGTAGTCTCTCTCCCCGAATGCTAACAATTACACATATTTATACCCAAAATACATGTGCCAGTACATTTCCTGTTGCTACCTTATATGGCAAGTTTTACAATGTCCTATAAATCTTTATGTGCCATTCAGGACCCCTATGTCCTCCGTGTCCTCGGTATTCCCAGGACCAAAGAACAGTCGATATGACCAAATGTTCCCCTTAACCATCAAAGGATGGTTAAGCATCAAAGCCTTAAAGTCAGTTGCCCATATCAAAGGATGGTCAACCATAAACCGTGCCTCCATGCTGAGCAACAGGATGTCCTGGCAACATAATCGAGCTGGAGCTTTTACACCTTTTTTACACCCCTGCAATAAAACCCATATGGCGAAATGTCGAATGTTTAACCCCTTACATTCCCCTCTTTGATTATACTATAATCACCATTTGTGTTTTCTTTTTCTTTTTAAATTGACCGATTAACAAGTAGTTGGCGTATACATGGACCGAAACAATAACAAATTAACAGAATCACTACAATTAACAGAAAGATACTGCCATAATGGAAAATCGGCCCCCACAAATATCCTAAACCAAACCAATCCCCTCCTGAAGCATTAATTTGATTTTGGGCTAAATCTGCCCCTATTTTCCTAGTCAAGCCAAGTCAATTTTATTTGTATAGCACATTTAAAAACAACCCACATTGACCAAAGCGCTGTACATCAGTTCAGGTACTAAGAACATACATACAATGGCACACAAACATAACAGCATATACATAAACAGTTCACAGCGCCCCCTCAGAGGGCTCAAACACTAAATGCTCTTTCTATAACCTCCTTCACATGCCCCGCGATATTGGTGATATTAGAGGATACATCTGGTACAAATGTACAACATTCTTGCCCTATCATAGCACAGGTATCCCCTTTCTCGGCTAGCAGGAAATCTAGAGCCGTACGATTCTGGAGAGCGACAAGACGCAGGGCCATCATTTCAGTTGTTAACTGGCCTATTTGTTCCTGAGTCTCGTACAGTCCATCAGCAGTACAATTTGCTAATTGTTCCAGGGCACTAGCTAAGTTTCAAATTTCAGTTCCCGCCCGAGCGGTTCCCCATCTCGGGAATATTATCCACCAAAACCTCTCAAACTCCGATACAGCTCGTTTAGAGCGCCACTCTGAATGCTGTAGAGGATGATTTATGATTCGTAAATGTGCGATTACAAAAGCTAGATAACAGCACCCTGTCCAGGTCTCATAAGATCCCTGATCATACCGTGGCGAAAGTCCTGGTAACCAGACATATGCTCAGCTCCCACATATTAAGTAAGTCCCATTGAGAGGTCTTGGGGGAACTGTAGTACTGATATGGGTGCATGTGCTGAATCCCATTCTACAGAAACAGGTTGTATTTATTGGTGTTTCTGGAGAGTCATGAGGAGAATTAACTTGCATCCGGGGCCAATTCTCCTGTGTTTGATTAAGATAGGATCTCAAGAACCACCCATTAAAACATTGACATCCACAGTCATCTGATTGGTTGTCGTAATCCATACACCAATTATTGGGGCCAGGGCTCTGTGAGTGATTCAAAAAGAACCGGGCAGACCTGACTTCACTCGGAGTGAAGGGGACCGGGTAAAGAGGCATCATGCTTTTTCCATGTGTTGAAACCTGGGGCGCACACCCAACAGGCAGACCGTTCCACCTGTGAAGCATATGTCTGACATAAACGATTGGTTCGCTTGGTTGGTTGGTCAAACGATTGGTTGAAGAAACGATTGGTTTGCCGGAGATCCGAGGTTCGTCCTTCTATCTGACTACCGAGGGTCAATATAATCCACAATCCCATCTCAGCCTCATGTTGTCCCGTGGTTTCTGGGCGTCTCGGACCTGAGAATGCTAGGCTGATAAAGATTGGGTTAATAATTTCATTTATTCAATTAAACGCTCATCCAGGTCGTACAGTTCATGGAGGTTGATGCACTCCTCTCCCTCCATCCCCCAAGGGGTTCAGAGTGGTTTCCCGTATAATCCTGTAGTAGAGTGGGGTTATACGCATAGAGGTTTTCTAAATGTGGTCCTCAGGCATTGAATAAATGAAAAGCAAATACTTCCTTTAAATATCTTATGTACCCACTGACCCAAGTAAATAGGCTTCAAAGGCTAATTTATCAACTAAGCTAGTACAAAAATGGGAAGGGTCCACAATTCCAGTACAATTGTAATCTTCAATTCATTCTCAAATATTCAATTCATCCAGTTAAAAAAAAACAAATGTTGAAATGTGAAGCCAAAGATACAGATCCCAGTTCGTTTAGACCATCTACACTAGTCCAGCAGTCTTGTGCTCAAATTTCCTTCTTTGTTATATCCCTGTATGAAGGGGTACCCCAATGAGAAATGCTGAATTATTGCATGCACATCCTGAACACGTGGAACAGACAGAAAACTGGACTTGTGTAGATCAGCTGCTATCAACCGTTTTTGTTCCTGCAAAAACTGGCATTCATAATCCTTGGGTGACAACATCAGCTCTGTCACATGCTGACCTGGTGTTCTGAAACACCAGCTCACCCTCCGAGCAAATGGTTATTGCTCTCAATACTAGGCAATAAATCAATATAATATCAATCATAAGTCAATAGTAAAGCGTGCACGGAATAGGAGTAAGGAAAGGTGTTATCCATAAAATAGTTCACCATGAAGTTGCTATGCCTGATTAAAAGGTTTGTCAACTTGTAACATGAATTTAAAAATACCTGGACTGAAAGACAAAAACTAAATTCATCTGTCAGGCATTGGAAATTAAACTGGCACAAAGCATGTCCACATGGTACAACCCAATAGGCTTGGTCTCTCAATTGTTTAGCTCTGGTTTTATTAAACCATCCTGAGCAGGGTCCTATTCTTTCTGCCTTCCAGGGTATTGTGCCATTGCCTCCTCTGCATATCATCTGAACGTCTTTACATAAATGTCATGGAGTAAATACAGATTAACCACAATCCCATATAGATCTTGAGTGCACTTCCCCTAATAGCAGGAGTAACAATAGCAAAATAGCAACATCAATAGCAAAATCAATCCATCAGCTAAACACATCAACAATAACTAAGCAATACTTATAACTAAGTACACGTGGCAATTCAATAAAATCAATTTGTAAACCCCAATGTATTTTGGGGTGATACCATGTAGCATTTATTACATCCAACATTCCCCTCTTACCAGCATAGGTAAGAGAGTGCACATAATGCAACAAAACAGGTAAAAGCGCGTTAGGGACACAAACTTTGCCAGAGGCAGTAACCCAAAGCAAGTCAGATTCGCGAGGGGAACACCCATCCTGGCTCCACCGGTGTCTCTCAGCCTCAGGGGCGTCCCCCTGAAGCTGGCAGAATTCCGAAACACTGGGCATAGCAGTATTTGCAGAAAACTGCTGTTGTTCACCTGAAGAAACTAAAATGGTAGGGGTCAGGGCCTCTGTGCGTACCAATGTGTCAGCCAATGCATTCCTGAAAGAAATGGGATCCTTGACAGATGTATGCGAATTACATTTAATGATAGCCAAGGTTTTCGGGAGTGTTCAACTCGCTAGTAGACTTCGGACAAACAGGGCATTTTTAATAGGAGTGCCTGCTGCAGTCAAAAAGCCCCTGTGCTGCCACAGGTTACCAAAATCATGTGCAATCCCAAAGGCATATCGTGAGTCGGTGTAAATATTAGCACATTGGTCAACGCAAAGGTGGCAGGCCTGCGTGAGGGCAAATAATTCAGCCTGCTGGGCAGCATGAGGTATACTGACAAAGGCTAGGGTGGGCAGTATCATCAATCTCTAGCGCCGATCGTGCGGATTCTTGTTCGTGGCGCAACTTAACCCTTTGTCTGGGACCGATCCATAATCCCTGATGCTGTCATTATCGGGGGGTAGTCCCCAATATTCTGGCGGGGAGGGTAGAACCGGGACTGGCACAACGGCAGCCGGTGGCTCTGCCTGTGGGGCTGTGGGGATCGGACGTGTCCAGGGTTCCTCGTCACCCTCGGACTCCTGATTACCTAATAAAGCCGCTATAGACTCCATTGGTTCGGATTCTGACTTTTGTTGTTGTTGGGCGAGATATATCCCTTTGGTACAGGTTTTAAATTCACCTCGAGCTCGGGTAGCACGGTCAAGTCTTAGATCATACACCTTACATTCCGCTTGCAAAATATCGCATGTTTTCGGTATTCCCAACCTATCACTCACTGATATCCCTCTACTACTTGCATTTTCCCTCCAACTTCGCTCCCTTGACTCCTGATGGTGCTTCCCCCTCTTTCCATTTTTTTAATCCTCTTTTTCCATTTCTTCACTGCTTCTCGCTCCCACATTAATTGTTACCAAACGATCAATTTACCCAGACCAAGACAATGTCAACAAGAGTGACCGCCCTTTACGTTATAATACCGGGGCACCGCCATCACCTTATCCAAAGTCCGTCTCACATGTCTGACATCCAATTACCAAACGATCAATTTCTCTTATATCCATAGCCTGTCCCATTCCTGGCCTGACAACCAATCACTATATCACGTTATGAAATTATTCTTAAATTTACCCAGACCACAGACTCATGCGATAAAGACTCTTACCTCAATATCATCCTTATCCTTGCCCTTGTCCTTATCGGTTCGTCTGTGAATCTCAGTTGAACACAAAATCAACCCCAAACGAGGGACTTCAGTGTCTGAAAAACGTCAACGTCCGGGGTCTCGAACAACGGTCGAGAAGTGCACTCTGTCCCCTTCGGACGTGTTTCAGTCATCATCATCATCATCATCATATATATACAGCCGGAAACAGGCCTTTTCGGCCCTCCAAGTCCGTGCCGCCCAGTGATCCCTGTACATTAACACTATCCTACACCCACTAGGGACAATTTTTTACATTTACCCAGCCAATTAACCTACATACCTGTACGTCTTTGGAGTGTGGGAGGAAACCGAAGATCTCGGAGAAAACCCACGCAGGTCACGGGGAGAACGTACAAACTCCTTACAGTGCAGCACCCGTAGTCAGGATCGAACCTGAGTCTCCGGCGCTGCATTCGCTGTAAAGCAGCCACTCTACCGCTGCGCTACCGTGCCGCCCACTGCTGCCTCTTAGTCGTTCGTGGTTGACAGTGCCAAAGAGATCCTGCCGACTACGCCAAATGTTGTAGTTCGTGCCCTATGAACAGAATAGTCAGACAACCGAATTCGTATAACCTCTTTATTCTACTCACCCAGGTGGGAGAGAGTCTAGAAACCGGAGCGTTTAGAAACACTCAGGAAGCTAGTGTAGTCTCTCTCCCCGAATGCTAACAATTACACATATTTATACCCAAAATACATGTGCCAGTACATTTCCTGTTGCTACCTTATATGGCAAGTTTTACAATGTCCTATAAATCTTTATGTGCCATTCAGGACCCCTATGTCCTCCGTGTCCTGTGTGACCTACATGTCCTCGGTATTCCCAGGACCAAAGAACAGTCGATATGACCAAATGTTCCCCTTAACCATCAAAGGATGGTTAAGCATCAAAGCCTTAAAGCCAGTTGCCCATATCAAAGGATGGTCAACCATAAACCGTGCCTCCATGCTGAGCAACAGGATGTCCTGGCAACATAATCGAGCTGGAGCTTTTACACCTTTTTTACACCCCTGCAATAAAACCCATATGGCGAAATGTCGAATGTTTAACCCCTTACAATTCCTTCTCCTGAGATGCTGCCTGACCTGCTGAGTTACTCCAGCATTTTGTGAATAAATACCTTCGATTTGTACCAGCGTCTGCAGTTATTTTCTTACACTCAGTTGAACAATGTTTGCTATTGAATGCGTACTTGCGTCATTGACCTGCATTGATAACATTTGATTGTTAAATTTTACTGTAAGGTCTTTTTGACTGATTTGAAATTCTTCTTCAGTTTTTTAATGACTTTGGATTGATAATCCAGGTTTGCAAAAACCACTGTGTCTATGAGTTCCAATTAACCTCTGCAAGCTGCCTGAGTGCTCAGAGATCTGTCAAGATTATAGCCTTGTTTTTGTGAACCTGATCTTTCTAATGGTAGGATAGAAGGGGTCATATCTGTTACAGTCAGAGGTGGACCATGTTAGACCATGTTTCCTCAGCTTTGCTTGACTCCGAGGTGAAACTCAAACCCTGCATATTATTTTCTCCTTTTCTCCAGAGATGTTATCTGACCTGCTGAGTTACTCCAGCTTTTTGTATCTTATCCATCTTGCATGTTATCCATTACCAAATATATTTTTTTCCACCTTTTTCGAAGTTCACAACACCAATGACAATTTAACCCAGTGTGTAGGAAGGAACTGCAGATGCTGGTTTACATCGAAAACGGACACAAAATGCTGAAGTAACTTAGCGGGACAGGCAGCATTTCCGGAGAAAAGGAATGAATGATATTTCGGGTCGAGACCCTTTTTCAGATTCTGTGTCTGGGTCTAAAGGGTCTCGACTCAAAGTGCCATCCATTCCTTCTCTCCAGAGATGACGCCTGACCTGCTGAGTTACTCCAGCATTTTGTGTCTATTTAGGCCACTGTATTTGTTCGAACAACCCAAAACTAATCATGCTTCTTTGCTGCCCATCCCCCATTTATAACTTCTTTTGAATCAAGCGTTTAAAAGATTTGTTGGTTTCTGTTTCAACTACTACCCTGGTACAACCTTTGAAATAAATTTCTCACATACTCCCTTCATTCTATAGTGACACTTTTATTATTGACAATCTCTCAACGCTGATTCAACATGGAGAATTGTTGATTCTTATTCATATCAAAAAAGTCATAATTCTAGAGATCTCTGAAATTTTCCCTTTCTCAGCTTTAGGGAGGCTGGAGATAGCATCAAGCAAGAAACAGCAGTAGGGAGGTTGAGGATAACATCAAGCAGGAAATTAGGGTTCCGTGTAGCACAGGGTCAGTGGTTTTCAAGGGTGACTTTAATCTACATATAGTTTGGGCCAACCAAATTGGTAACAGTGCTGAGGAGGAGGATTTCCTGGAATGTATATGGGGGATGGGATTTTAAACCAATATGTCGAGGAACCGACTAGAGAACAGGCCATCCTGGACTGGGTATTGTGTAATGAGGAAGGATTAAGTCAGCGAACTTGTTGTGCAAGGCCCCTTGGGCAACAGTGACCATAATATGGTGGGATTCTGCATTAGGATGGAGAGTGACAAGGTTAATTCAGAGACTAGGGTCCTGAACTTGAATAAAGGAGGCTTTGAAGGTATGAGATGGGAATCGGCTCGGATAGACTAGCAAATTATACTTAAAGGGTTGACGGTGGAGATGTAATGGCGAAGATTTAAAGACCGCATGGATGAACTCCAGAAATTGTTCATCCCTGTCTGGCGAAAAAATAAAACTGGGAAGGCGGCTCAACCATGGCTGACGAGGGAAGTCAAGGATAGTGTTAAAGCCAAGGAAGAGGCATATAAATTGGCCAGAGGAAGCGGCAAACCAGAGGACTGGGGAAAATTTAGAACTCAACAGAGGAGGACAAAGGGGTTAATTAAGAGGGGAAAAAGGAGCTTGAAAGAAAGCTTGCGAGAAATATTAAAACTGACTAAAAGTTTCTATAGGTATGTAAAAAGGAAAAGATTAGTGAAGAAGAATGTAGGTCCCTTGCAGTCAGAGACAGGTGAATTTATATTGGGAAACAAGGAAATGGCAGAACAGTTAAACAAGTACTTTGGTACTTTCTTCAAGAAGGAAGACACAAACAATCTCCCGGAAATACTAGGGGACTGAGGATCTAGTGGGAGGGAGGAGCTGAAGGGATTCTACATTAGTCAGAAAATGGTGTTAGGTAAACTGTTGGGATTGAAGGCAGATAAATCCCTGGGGCCAGATGCACTTGAGTACTTGAGTACATCCCAGAGTACTTGAGGAGGTGGCCCTAGAAATCGTGGATGCATTGGTGATCATTTTCCAATGTTCTCTCGACTCTGGATCAGTTCCTGTGGACTGGAGGGTATAGCCAATGTAACTCCACTTTGTAAGAAAGAGGGAGAGAGAAAACGGGGAATTATAGACCAGTTAGCCTTACCATGATAGTGGGGAAGACGCTGGAGTCGATTATTAAAGATGTTATAGCAGCGCATTTGGAAAGCAGTGACAGGATCGGTCAAAGTCAGCATGGATTGATGAAGGGGAAAATCATGCTTGGCTAGTCTTTTGGAATTTTTTGAGGATGTAACAAGTAGAATGGATAAGGGAGAGCCAGTGGATGTAGTGTATCTGAGCTTGCAAAAAGCCTTTGACAAGGTCCCACACAAGAGATCAGTGTGCAAAATGAGAGCACATGGTATTGGGGGTAAGGTATTGACAAGGATAGAGAACTGGTTGGCAGACAGGAAGCAAAGAGTAGGAATTAATGGGTCCTTTTCAGAATGGCAGGCAGTGACTAGTGGGGTGCCGCAAGTCTCGGTGCTGGGACCCCAGTTGTTTACAATATATATTAACGATTTGGACGATGGAATTAAATATAACGTCTCTAAGTTTGTGGATGACACAAAGCTGGGTGGCAGAGTGAACTGCGAGGAGGATGCTATGAGACTGCAGGGTGACTTGGATAGTTTGGGTGAGTGGGGAGAAGCATGGCAGATGCAGTACAATGTGGATAAATGTGAGGTTATCCACTTTGATGGCAAAAACAGGAAGGCAGATTATTATCTGAATGGTAGGTAGACACAAAATGCTGGAATAACTCAGCAGGACAGGCAGCATCTCTGGAGAGAAGGAATGGGTGACGTTTCGGGTCAAGACCCTTCTTCAGACCCTGAATGGTGTCAGATTAGGAGAAGGGGAGGTGCAAAGAGACCTGGGTGTGCTTGTACATCAGTCATTGAAAGTAAGCATGCAGCTACAGCAGGCAGTGAAGAAAGCTTATAGCATGTTGGCCATCATTGCGAGAGGATTTGAGTTTAGGAGCAAGGAGGTCCTACTGCAGTTGTGCAGGCCCCTGGTGAGACCACACCTGGAGTATTGTGTGCAATTTTGGTCTACTAATCTGAGGAAGGACATTATTGCTATTGAGGGAGTGCAGCGTAGGTGCCTGACCTGCTGAGTTACTCCAGCATTTTGTGAATAAATACCTTCGATTTGTACCAGCATCTGCAGTTATCTTCTTATAAAATTCTTAGAAGATTGGACGGGGTAGATGCCGGAAAAATGTTCCCGTTGTTGGGGGAGTCCAGAACCAGAAGTCACAGTTTAAGAATAAGGGGTGGGCCATTTGGGACTGAGATGAGGAAAAACCTTTTCACCCAGAGAGTTGTGAATCCGTGGAATTCTCTGCCACAGAAGGCAGTGGAGGCCAATTCACTGGATGTTTTCTAGAGAGAGTTAGATTTAGCTCTTAGGGCTAAAGGAATCAAGGGATATGGGGAAATTGCCGGACCAGGGTACTGATTTTGGATGATCAGCCATGATCATATTGAATGGCGCTGCTGGCTCGAAGGGTCGAATGGCCTACTCCTGCACCTATTTTGTATGTTTCTATGAAAGTCATTTCTGCATTTTTCATATCTTGTTGAGCCCATGGCTATGTATAACAGGGTAGTGAAACTGCAAACCACTAAATGTTAGAATTTTAACCCAGCCATTGGTTTGTGGAGATTTATTATTACCTCTCTCCTGTTGGTCTCTCTTCTATTTGTGAAACACCAAATACAGTAACTTAAATTACTTTTGTGTTTTCAATGAATTAATAATTTGCACTTCTGGGTGTTTTATTCATTCGCCCTCACTGTTAACGATACAATACGATACGGTACAACCCAGGAGGGAAATTGGTATGTCAACAGAAATTGGTCTGCCAACAGCAGCCAAGGAATATTTTCCCAACCTGAAACATCACCTATCGACAGTCAGTCTGAAGAAGGGTCCTGACCCAAAACGTCATCTATCCATGTTCAACAGAGATGCTGCCTGATGTGCTAGGTTACTCCAGCACTTTGTGTCTGTTTTTTTGTAAGCGAGCATCTGCAGTTCCTTATTTCTACATCTTCCTATAACTAAACTTCCACACGGTGCTAACATAATCTTGGCACACCACTCTGGCACACAGTACCTTTGCATTGTTTCAATTGCATTGTTGAATCTAACTTCACCATTGGCAGCCAGACATTTCACCTGCCATGCCTGTTAGTTGTTTTTCCCTTCCTAAACTTCTATCCCAAATTAAAGTACCCCTCTTTGATCAAGGAGGAGTATATGAATCTTTTTGGAAACTGCGAAGGATATTCCAGAAAACCATATCTGTTGATATTGAAATGGTGCAGATTTACGTCAGATTCAGGCCATTGTTCATCTGTAATATCTGGAAAACATAACAGTTCTGAGCTTTTGAAGTGTAAGTTCTGAAATTGTGGCCATCTGCTCGAATGGAGTATTGTTGGCAAAAACATTTTGAGTTTCACCACGTGGACCTAACATCCTGAAACCAAGTCATTTGGACACCCAGTCTTAATTTTTCATGGCTCCAGTGTGAGAATTAAGGCTAGAATTGGTGTATTTCGGTATGTCTTGCCTGGGTTTTTGTAAATGAAATTACTATGCACACTAAACATGCTGATGATCCCCACAGATCATAGTTGTTTTAATAATTAATTAATTCGTTTGATTTTTAAAAAATTCAAAAATTAATTTAAAATCGTTGAAAACATTAGCGATGCAGTGGTGCCGGTTTGCGACGGGCACGGTGAAGGACGCACCACACATCTCTGTCCTCCATACAGCTGGCCAGCTCCTCTTGTGTCTCTACATATGCGCCTTCCATCAACGTCTTCAGCATGGTCTTGTTTGGTCGTCCCGGGTTCCGTCTGTATTACAATACAAAAGGCTGCCATTCAGCCAATAATATTTTGCCACCACTGGTACTTCAGTTCCAATATCTTTTCCAATCCCATTCTTTTGTATTCTCCCTTTCAACATGCTTCTCCATTCACTTCATTTAAACTACATTTTGATCGCAGCTTCAATATCATCTTGTTGCAATGGCTCCATCATCGCTGTTATCAGCCACCTGCACTAGCCAGGATGATGCTAGGTCACCCTGCATGTGCCACCGTACAAAGCAGAGACTTCGTGCTTGTCTAGGTCAAGTGTGGTCTGCCCAAGGGTTCTGTCATACTCATTTAGATATTTTACACTAGCTTCAGTTTAGTTTCGTTTTTTTTGTTTAGTTTGAAGATACAGTGCAGAAACGGGCCCATCAAGTCCATAATCCCTGTACACTAGCACTATCCTATACACTTGGGATAATTTACAATTTTTACCAAAGCCAATTAACCTACAGATCTGTACGTCTTTGGTGTGGGAGAGAACTGGAGCTCCCGGGGAAACCCACGTGGTCACGGGGAGAACATACAAACTCCGTACAGACAGCACCCGTAGTCAGGATCGAACCCGGGTCTCTGGCGCTGTGATGCAGCGACTCTACTGCTGCGCCACTGTTGCTGTTGCAGACTGCACTTGGGTAGCTGCCTGTTGAATAGTGGTAAAAGATAATGACTATCGCTGCAGCAGATGGAAAGATCTGGGTTTTTTTAAATTTAGCTTTTTTGAAGTGAAAGCATCTAATGATGCAGAATTGGCGATCTCTGAAGGGCTAAATTGATTTGCAATTCTGCCTTGACCTTTACATTTGGTGTAGTGAGCACTGCACCTCTCCTGGAAACACTGGATGTCTGTTGCATGCTGTCTTTCAGGTTGCTGATGGAATGATAATAGAGATACATAGAGAGATGATTTTAAACCAATAAGTTGGATTAATAAGGTACAATCAAGCAAATGTTTATCCACTGATTTACAGGCACAAAATAATGAAGTACTACTGAGTAGATATTGGGTCAATTTGGATGGAAATATCGGAAGGAAATTAGATCTAGCTGTAGCTATAGTAGACCTTCTACTCCCTTGTACTCCAGTCCTCTCGCTGTTAAAGCCACCATGCGTTCCTCTTTTTAATTACTTTCTGTAGCTGCCTTTCTGTACCAATGATACTTTGTGTTCGAAGGAACTGCAGATGCTGGTTTAAACCGAAGATAGACACAAAAAGCTGGAGTAACTCAGCGGGACAGGCAGCATCTCTGAAGAAGGGTCTCAATAGACAATAGGTGCAGGAGGAGGCCATTCGGCCCTTCGAGCCAGCACCGCCATTCAATGTGATCATGGCTGATCATTCTCAATCAGTACCCCGTTCCTGCCTTCTCCCCATACCCCCTGACTCCGCTATCCTTAAGAGCTCTATCTAGCTCTCTCTTGAATGCATTCAGAGAATTGGCCTCCACTGCCTTCTGAGGCAGAGAATTCCACAGATTCACAACTCTCTGACTGAAAAAGTTTTTCCTCATCTCAGTTCTAAGTTTTTCCTCATCTCGACCCGAAACGTCACCCATTCCTTCTCTCCAGAGATGCTGCCTGCCCGCTGAGTTACTACAGCTTTTTGTGTCTACCGATGATACCTTTGATCTATTGGTTTTCATTTGTTATTGTCACGTCGACTGAGGTTCACGCAAAACTAAGTTTCTCACTGCTATGCCATATGTAAGTACAACCATGCCCACATGAATCAAAAGAGAAAAGAAACAGAGTGCAGAACATAGTGTTGCAGCTGCAGTGAAAGTGCAGATGTAAAAAAGAGTGCAAAGGCAGCGATGAGATAGATTGGGAATGCATCCTTAGTGTATGAGAGGCCCACCGAAGACTCTGATATCAGTGGGGAAGAAGCTGCTCCTGAATCTGTTGGAATGTGCTTTCAAGCTTCCGTATCTTCTGCCCAAAGGGAGAGGGAAGAAGAAGGAAAGACCAGGGTGTTAGTGGTCCTTGATCATGTTGGCTACTTTCCTGAGGCAGCGTGGTGTAAATGGAATCAGTGGGGGATGGGGGTGGGAGGGGAGCTAGGAGGGGGTGAGCTCGTCAACTGGGCTGCATCGACAACTCTGCAATTCCCTGCGGTTGGGCAGAGCAGTTGCCATCGCAAGCTTTGATGCATTTGGATAGGATGCTTTCTATGTTGTAGAAATTGGTAAGAGTCATTGGAGACATACTGAAAGGACTCTCTTTTGTATACTTTCCAATGAATCATTCAGGTCTGGGATTCGAGTTGGGTTGGGACTATTGGTTAGAAATTAGGTTGTGTAGTTGGGGAAGGGAAGTTGGGAGGGGGGGGGGGGGGGTTGGATGAATTTCTATTGAAATCTGTTTACTTCTGCTTTGCCTTGTATCTTATTTTTCAATTTCCATTAGTCGTTGAATAGGCAGCTGGCACTCGCTGTTTTGCCTTTTGCCTGTAGTGTAACTAGTTGATGAAGGTACCATGGGGATGTTGGCATTGGTGAAATTGTATTCCAGCAAGCGTTAATGCTCTCAAGAGGAGAAACATTATGTTTTTTTAAATCAACATCCATGCACTAACACATTTGAGCTACGTGATGCTTCATTTTATAGTTTGTGTAGCAAAACATCTTCAGTGTGATAGTTCATATGTGATAGGAGCAGAATTAGGTCATTCGGCCCATCAGGTCTACTCCGCCATTCAATCAAGGCTGATCTATCTGTTCCTCCTAACCCCATTCTCCTGCCTTCTCCCCATAACCCCTGACACCCGCACTAATCAGGAATCTATCTGCTTAAAAAATATCCATTGACTTGGCCTCCACAGCCTTCTGCGGCAAAGAATTCCACATATTCACCACCCTCTGACTAAAGAAATTATTTCTCATCTCCCTCCTAAAGGAACGTCCTTTAATTCTGAGACTATGACCTCTAGTCCTAGATTCTCCCACTGGTGGAAACAATAGACAATAGACAATTCGGCCCTTCGAGCCAGCACCACCATTCAATGTGATCATGGCTGATCATTCTCAATCAGTAGCCCGTTCTTGCCTTCTCCCCATACCCCCTGAAACATTCTCTCTACATCCACTATCCAAGCCTTGCACTATTTGGTACGTTTCAATGAGGTCCCCCTTCATTCTTCTAAATTCCAGCGAGTACAGGCCCAGTGCCGTCAAACGCGCATCATTAGTTAATCCACTCTTTCCTGTGATCATTCTTGTAAACCTCCTCTGGACCCTCTCTAGCCAGCACATCCTCAGATATGGTGCCCAAAACTGCTCACAATACTCCAAGTGAGGCCTGACGAGTGCCTTATGGAGTCTCAGCATTACATCCCCGATGCTCTCTTCATTAGCAGTCTGCTTAAAAAAGCCATTAGTTAAAATTAAAGTCACAACAGCCAATTTAACTAATAGCTTTTGAAATTATGCAGGTATAGTTTGCCAACAATTTACAGGATGATTTTTGCAGCGTTCATGCCAACTTTCTGACGATTGATCAGGCCTGTGTGACAAATGTCTCCCATGCCATTTTATATTTTGAGGGGGAATCAAATAACTATCCAGTATCAAGAACAGACCAACATCTTTTCAGCAGTAAAGATAAAACTATTCCGCACTCTCAGTCAGCCCCCTTCTAATTACCCTGGAGACCCAAGTTATTCTCCCAGCAGGGAAATTGAGGCCCAGCCAGCATATTTTCCCACAGTCAGAGTGAGGAAACAAAAACTCCCCAAACGGAGATAATTCAACTTAGATCTAGCATCCAAAGACGAGAATTTAAAAAAAAATCTTTGAAATAGAAGATACATTTCTCTAAGCAGCCAGGTTACACCGCACACCATTTTTTGTAGTTTAGAGATACAGCGTGGAAACAGACCCTTTGGCCCATCGAGCCTGCTCCGACCAGTACACTAGCACTATCCTACACATTAGGGAAAATTTATAATTTTACCAAGCCAATTAACTGGCAAGGTCTGTAGGTCTTTCGAGTGTGGGAGGAAACCAGAGATCCTGGAGAAAGCCCACGCAGGTCACGGGGAGAACGTACAAACTCCATACAGACAGCATCTGTAGTCAGGATCGAACCCGGGTCTCTGGCGTTGTAAGGCAGCAACACTACTCTTGTAGACACAAAAAGCTGGAGTAACTCAGCGGGTCGGACAGCAAGGGATAGGTGACGTTTTGGGTTGAGACCCTTAGAAACAGAAAAATAGGTGCGGGAGTTGGCCATTTGGCCCTTCGAGCCATTCAATATGATCATGGCTGATCATCTGAAATCAGTACCCTGTTCCTGCTTTTTTCCCATATCCCTTGATTCCCTTAGCCCCAAGAGCTAAATCTAACTCTCTCCTGAAAACATCTAGTGAATCGGCCTCCACTGACTTCTGTGGCAGAGAATTCCATAAACTCACAACTCTCTGGGTGAAAATAGTATTTCCTCATCTCAGCCTCAATGGCCTACCCCTTATTCTTAAACTGCCACCACTGGTTCTGGATTCCCCCAACATTGGGAACATTTTTCCTGCATCTAGCCTGTCCAATCCCTTAAGAATTTTATATGTTTCTACAAGATCCCCTCTCATCGTTCTAAATTTCCAGTGAATACAAGTCCAGTCGACCCATTCTTTCATCATATGTCAGTCCCGCCATACCGGGAATTAACCTGGTGAACCTACGCTGCACTCCCTCAATAGCAAGAATGTCTTTCATCAAATTAGGAGAGCAAAATTACACAATACTCCAGGTGCGGTCTCACCACGTCCCTGTACACTGCAGTAGGACCTCCTTGCTCCTGAACTCAAATCCTCTCACAATGAAGGCCGACGTAAAGACTTTGAAGACGTGACCAAAAAGGTTGATGAGGGCAGAGCTGTAGCTGTTGTGTACATGGAATGCCTTACATGGAAAGCATTCAACAAAGTTCCGCATGGTAGGCTGCTCTGGAAGGTTAGATCGCATGGGATCCAACGAGAGATAGCTGAATGGGTGGCAAATTGGCTCCATGGAAGGAAGCAGAGGGTGATGGTGGAAGGTTGCTTCTCAGACTGGAGGCCTGTGACTAGATGTGTGCCTCAGGGTTCCCTGCTGGGCCCTTTACTGTTTGTCATTTACATCAATGATTTGGATAAGAACTTACAAGGCAAGATTAGCATGTTTGCTGATGACACAAAAGTTAATGGTTTTGCTGATAGTAAAGATGGTTGTGAAAGATTGCTGCAGGATCTGGATCGATTGGCCAGGTGGATGGAGGAATAGTTGATGGAATTTAATACAGAAAAGTGTGAGGTGTTGCATTTTGGGACGCCGAACAAGGGCAGGACCTACACAGTGAATGGTAGGCCTCTGGTTAGTGTTGTAGAGCAGAGGGATCTAGGAGTACAGGTGCATGGTTCCTTGAAGGTCGAGTCGCAGGTAGATAAGGTGGTCAAAAAAGCTTTTGGCACTTTGGCCTTCGTCAGTCAGAGTATTGAGTATAAAAGTTGGGAGGTCATGTTGCAGTTGTATAAGACATTGGTGAGACCGCATTTAGAATATTGTGTTCAGTTCTGGGTATCATGTTATAGGAATGATTTTATCAAGCTTGAAAGAGTTCAGAAAAGATTCAAAGGTTTCAAAGGTCTTTTATTGTCATGTGTACATTGATATTCGTATTACCATACAGCCATACTAAAAAAACACCAAGACACACAACTGCATAAAAGTTAACATAAACATCCACCACAGCGGATTCCCCACATTCCTCACTGTGATGGAAGGCAATAAAGTCTACTCTTCGTCCCTCATTTTTCTCCCGCGGTCGGGGCAGTCGAACCATCCGTCGGGGTAATCGAAGCCCCGGCAGCCGGCGGTCGGCGCTCCTGCGGCTTGGAGCTTCCGAAGTCTGTCTCTAACCAGGGACCGTGAGCTCCACGATGTTAAAGTCCGCAGGCTCCCGCGTTTGGAGCTGATAGGTCGATCCCTACCAAAGGGATCGCCAGCTCACGATGTTAAAGTCCCGCAGGCTCCTGCGGTTGCAGCTCCCGAAGTTGGTCTCCAGCAGAGGCCTCCAGCTCCTCGATGTTAGGCCGCAGTACGGACAGAGATACGATATGGAAAGAAATTGTATCTCCGTCAAGGTAAGATTTTTCTTTTTTTAATTCTCCCAATCCCCCCACCACCCCCCTCATACAACAAGCTGAAGAACACTAAAAACATACATTTAACACATACTAAAGAAACAACAGAGAAGGAAGGGACAGACAGACTGTTGGAGAGGCAGCCATTGCTTTACGAGGATGTTGCCAGGACTAGAGGGTGTGAGCTATAGGGAGAGGTTGAGTAGGCTGGGTCTCTATTCCATGGAGCACAAGAGGATGAGGGGACATCTTATGGAGGTGTACAAAATCATGAGAGGAATAGATCGGGTAGATGCACAGAGTCTCTTGCCCAGAGTAGGGGAATCAAGGACCACAGGACATAGGTTCAAGATGAAGGGGAAAAGATGTAATAGGAATCCGAGGGGGAAATTTTTCACACAGAGGGTGGTGGGTGTATGGAACAAGCTTCCAGAGGAGGTAGTTGAGGCTGGGACTATCCCATCGTTTAAGAAACAATTAGACAGGTACATGGATAGGACAGGTTTGGAGGGATATGGACCATGCGCAGGCACGTGGGAATAGTGTAGCTGGGACATTGTTGGCCGGTGTGGGCAAGATGGGCCGAAGGGCCTGTTTCCACACTCTATGACTCATAACATGCCATCAGCTTTCTTCGCTGCCTGCTGTACCTGCAAGCTTACTTTCAGTGACTGTTGTACAAGCACACCCAGGTCTCGTTGCACCTCCCTTTTTCCTAATCAAGACTTCTTCAGTCTTGACCCGAAACGTCACCTATTCCTTTTCTCCAGAGATGCTGTCTGACCCGCTGAGTTACTCTGAAGTTTTGTGTCTATCTTCGGTTTAAACGGGCATGTGCAGTTCCTTCCTACAAACTCTGTGCCGCCCAATCGCAAATCATTTCCAGTCTGCTTTCCTGTTTGACACCAATGTTGCATGACATATTGTTACTGTGCTCTGAGAAATAATACTATATACTACAAATAAAATTAAAATGGATAGAAATTTAGCCTATGTTAATACCTGCAAAGAGAAATGACGGTCATATTTTGGATGTAGATCCTTCATCAGAACTAATTTGCAACATGATTTTGATTAACATTTTTAATAATTCACTCAACACGTATGTATTTTTAAATTCATCTCCAACAACCGGTGTTTCACCATCTATATACTAAAACTCTTGTTTGTTTGTTTGTTTGTTTCTGAACTACAGCCAAAACAGTACACGATAGCGTGACAATTTTAGGCCCACCTTACTCACCGTCGTCCCTTTGGTGCTAATGAAGAAGTTTCATTGAAGTCGGTGTTATATATTTAAAGTTATTCACATTTTAAAGTTTAAATCTATCTCCTAGGGAGGAGGGGGAGAGGGGGGGAGGAGGGAGGATAAGGGGGGTTGAGGGGGATGGAGTGGGGGGGGAGGGGAAGAAGGGGAGGGGGGTGGAGGGGGAGGGGGGGGGGAGGAGAGGGTGCTGCACCAATGCAGGAGAGGTTTGGGCCCAACGGGTCCACTTGGTCTAGTAGCTTTATAAAGCTTGAAATCTTCAAGTTGGGAGAACTTGCTTTATGTAATATTTAATAGCTGCTTTGTATTGTGTCCGTACTGCGCTATTGCCGCCGAGACCATGTCATGTAAGCCATGCATAATTATCACTCTCCTACCTCTTCGTTCCTTCTTTTGTGTTCTTCAGCAAATATAGGATGCTGCAGTCACTGAATTAACGTTGAGCTTATATGGTAACTATGAATCTTGCTTTCTGAGGTGATGTTGGTTGCCGTCCGAAGGAGATTTTTTTTTACTGCCTTGAAGCAAGAAAATAAGGACTTGGATAATTGGAGGCAGTGCATGTAAATTCTTAAAAGACAAGTTATTGGTTGTTCTCTTCTGGGTTTAAAATCTTATGTTTAACTCTCCAATGTGGGATCCTTTTTTCTTCATTTTTTTCCCCTTTGGGGACTAACTCCAGCTTGCCACTTAAGCCTTTTCTTTGTTTATTTTTCTATGGTAAGATTAGGAATGGGCTGCCAGGGATCTGCAGGCATAACCCACTTTGTGGTACAGCACGCTGGTGGGCTGTTTCACTCCATTTATCGCTAAATCTAAAAAAATCTAAATTTACCATCATATCAATCTTATGAATATAAATTGAAAAAAAGAGGCAACTTTTCACAGAAATTCAAACGCTATTGTGATGGGCTTTGAAGAGGACTTGATTGGCAAATACATTACACATACGAACTACTACATCATTGGTACGGGTGTCAGGGGTTATGGGAAGAAGGCAGGAGAATGGGGCTGAGAGGGAAAGATAGATCAGCCGTGATTGAACGGTGGAGTAGACTTGATGGGCCGAATGGCCTAATTCTGCTCCTATAACTTATGAACTCAATGAACAATGTGATGCTGATCTTCACAAGCGAAAAAGGCCTCTGGTTCAGTCTTTTTACTGTACTGAGTGAACAGATGATTGGTGACTGATAACTCATGTTAGCTTGAGAAGTTTGGGCATGGATAAATCATTTACAGTTGCTGTTCTGATCAGCAGGCAGTAAACTGCCCACATGAGGACTTCCTACTTGGCAAATATGTAAGATTGGTGAAGTATCGGCGAGGGAATGAAGTGCATGGAGAATATTATTTTTAAAATAAAACAGAAGATGAGTTCTTTTGGATGGGTTCCTAGTATCTTACTGTGGCATTAGTAGAATCTCCAAATCTGCAGTTCTTCCATTACATGTTTACATTTAACATGTTCTAACTGCGTTGTTCCTTCCCCCAGTCTTCTGCTAAACAAGACAAAGTGCTGGAGTAGCTCCGTGGATCAGGCAGCATCTGTGGAGGGAATGTTAGGTGACGTTTCAGAAGAAGGGTCCCAGCCTGAAACCTCACCCACCCAGTCCCTCCACAGATGCTGCCTGACCTGCTAAGTTCCTCCAGCACTTTGTGTTTTGCTCAAGATTCCAGCATCTGCAGTTCCTTGTGTCTCTTGCTGCAATCAGCCATTTACGTGAGGACAGGGAAAAGGCTGTCCAGGTGCTCCTCAGCAGTTCCATTCCGAGAAACCCATCGCAAACCGAAAATATTGTGCGTCGAAATGCATTTAATACACCTGATCCTGTGGCCGGAAGTGAGCTTCGGCTCGCTATGGGTCGCTGCCGTTTGCACCATCGCAAAGTCGAAATCTCGCAAGTCGAAGCATGGTAAGCCAGGGAGCACCTGTAATGTACATTCTCAGCGGTTTAATGGCTGCTTTCAGAATGTTGCAGAGGAATAGCTGAGATTAATTCCCACTATTGTCTGTCACTGTGCAATCAAATGACAACACAAAATAAATAAATTGGAGCAATTTGATACAATTTTGGTCTTCATCTCCATTCCTGCACAGAGAAATGGACTTGAGCTGGCCGCTTCCCGTGCAATGTTCCAAGAGTGCATTTTGATAAACGCAGCAGTTATTTACAATTACATCTTTTGTCACTTGCATGTGGTTGTTATTCATCCCCCTCTTCAGGCGATGAGGATAGAATCTCAAAATCATACAGTTCATCACTAAAGACAGACACAAAATGCTGGAGTAACTCAGCGGGACAGGCAGCATCTTTGTATCGAAGGAATGGGTGATGTTTTGGGTCGAGACCCTACTTCAGTCTGACCCGCTGAGTTACTTCAGCATTTTGTATCTATCTTTGGTGTAAACCAACATCTGCAGTTCCCACACAGTACATCACCAATAATGTTCCTTCATTTCTTTTCAGAAAAGCGGCGGAGGGAAGCGGTTGTGGCTGCTACACGTCTCACTGAAGCCCTTGTGGATCATCTGAACGTTGGGTGAGTCTTTATCAGTCACCCAGTAAGACACAGTCAAACATACCTATCACGTGGAAAATATGCAAAATTGAAGAAGGTGGCGTAGCGGTAGAGTTGCTGCCTTACAGCGAATGCAGCACCGGAGACCCGGGTTCCATCCCGACTACGGGTGCCGTCTGTACGGAGTTTGTACGTTCTCCCCGTGACCTGCGTAGGTTTTCTCCGAGATCTTCGGTTTCCTCCCACACTCCAAAGACGTACAGGCTTGTAGGTAAATTGGCTTGGTAAATGTGAAAATTATCCCTAGTGGGTGTTGGATAGTGATAACGTGTGGGAATCGCTGGTTGGCGCCATCCCGGTGGGCCGAAAGGGCCCGTTTCTGCGCTGTATCGCTAAACTAAACTATAAACTAAGTAATGCAGTAGAAAGGGTTTGTCAGGATTGACTAATTATTTTTCTGACAGCTTTGTTATTTGCTATGAATGATCAAATCACCCGTGGTAATTTCGAGGGGATAACGTTCTGTTTGTCCCAAGACAGGATTACATCCTGCTGTAGGTACTGTTTGAATGAGTCTATTAGTCTGGGCTCTCTGAATTGTAAATATTGAATTTGAGCATTCCCACTTGTACAGTAATCCTTATCACTTGTAAAATGCCAAAGGCAATCTGCAAAACATCTGCCAATAACATCCACTGACTTTGGAACCATGCTTACAAACCAAGTGGCAGTGTGAATATTCCTTGCTGCCTGCCAAGGTGATATCCGGTTACTTTTTCATGGTGCCTATCGGATTTGTGTTGGGTCATTTTCCCATGCTGCCCATCTCGCTTATGAAGCCTCTAGCAGCAAAATGGAAAAACGTAGAAAAATAGGTGCAGCAGAAGGCCATTCAGCCCTTCGAGCCAACCCTGCCATTCACCATGATCATGATGATCATTATGGTCGAAATGGTTATACTGATCAAAATGGCTGAGAAATGGTGATTGTTTGGTGTGCAATTTACAATTTCCAGTTTTCATTTTAAATGGTGTCGGTTACTCCTGGCAGAAACAGGTGGGAGTCACTTCACAGAGTGATTCAAGTCGAGATCCTTTCCTGGCATTAGGACCTCATTAGCAATGTTAAAATATAAGCCACTGGAGCCAAGAATGATGGATGCACACTGACCATTGAACAGGCAAACTGGACCCTTGTTTTCAGTATAAGAAGATACCTGCAGACGCTGGTACAAATCGAAGGTATTTATTCACAAAATGCTGGAGTAACTCAGCATCTCGGGAGAAAGGGTCTGAAGAAGGGTCTCGACCCGAAACGTCACCCATTCCTTCTCTCCCGAGATGCTGCCTGACCTGCTGAGTTACTCCAGCATTTTGTGAATAAATACCTTCCCTTGTTTTCAGTCAAGGTTTGGGTTTATTATTGTCACATATCGAGATACAGTGAAGAGCTCTATTTTGCAGGCTATCCAATCAAATCAGATAATACTGTACATTGATGCAATCAATCCAAACTCGAGTACAATAGCAAAGCAAAGGGGAAGATACAGCATGCAGAATATAGTTCTCAGCATTGTAGCGCATCAGTTCCAGAGACAAAGTCCAATGTCTGCAATGAGGACAGCTCCATAGTTTACTGAAGTGCTGTTCAGAAGCCTGATAATAGAGGAGAAGAAGCTGTTCCTAAGTCTGGTGGTGCGAGCTTTCAAGCTTCTGTGTCTTCTGCCCAACGGGAGTGGAGGGTGAAGGAGAAATTATCGAGATGGGACAGGGACGAGTCGGCTGCTTTCCTGAGCCAACGTGAAGTGTAGATGGACTTATTGGTGGGGAGTCTAGTCTGTGTGATGGACTGGGCTACCTCAATCACGTTCTGAAATTCCTTGTGGAAATTTCTTGTGCAGAGCTGTTCCCAAGCCAAGCTGTGATTCATCCCGAGAGTATGCTTTCTATGGTGCACCTGTGGAAGTGTGTCAGTCTCTTTGGAGTCGTGCCGAATTTCCTCAGTCTCCTGAGGGAGTAGCGGCATTGGTATGCATGCCTTCTTGGCTGTCGCTCCAGTGTGGTTGGTCCACAGCAGATCGTTGGTAATATTGACTCCAAGCACTCAACCATTTCCACTTTGGCACCATTAATGCTGATTGAGGCATGTACTCCACCACGAGTTCGTTTTTGTTTTTGTTTAGAGATACAGCGCGGAAACAGGCCTTCAGCCCACCGGGTCCGCGCCGACCAGCGATCGCCGCACACTGACACTATTCTACACACACTCGGGACAATATACATTTATACCAAACCAATTAACCTACAAACCTGTATGTCTTTGGAGTGTGGGAGGAAACTGGTGGTCCCAAATAAAACCCACGAGGTGATCGTACAAATTCTGTGCAGACAAGCACATGTAGTCATGATCGAAACCAGGTCTCTGGAGCTGTAAGGCAACAACTCTACCGCTGCACCACCGTGCCGCCACGCTTCCTGAAGTTGATGACTTCATCTTCATCAAAGGACAGCAAAAACTAGAATGCTTGGCCTAAACAGAGAAGCTTTTTTTTGGTCAACTTTTGAGTAATTTACACACCTCCTCCCCTCCCCATCCCCCTCCCCGCCCCCCCCCCCCCCCCCCCCCCCCGGCCTACTGTGATAGGATCTGCTCAGTGAACGCTGGGCAATTTGCTCATTTTATTCTAACGAGCCATGAACCTGAAAGTTGTGTGAATAAACACAATGCCACCTTCGTATTTATTGTGACCACACCTCTTACTGAAATACTATTTGAAGAAAAAAATTGTAAGCTTGACACTGAATTTATTTGAACCATTTGTTTTGCTTCATGACCGAATGAAGCCACATGTTTCTGAATTCTTCAGTCACCAATAACGGTCCTTCTTCCCCGGAGGCGATCTCTCGAGATCAAAAATGACTTGCTTCCCCTTGAGTTCAATGGCTTCCGAGGTGACTGATGCTTTCCCCATGGGACCCACACACTCTTCCACAGATGGGACGGATGGGTGGGTAGTCTGGGGTCTGCTGTCCCTCCACTGTTTCTGTCGGGCCTCCGTGTGCTTCCCGTGAGGCTCCCGACACTGTCCCAAATGCACCTCCACGTTGAGCAGTCAAGGACCAGAGATTCCCATGAGGCAGTGGGAATGTTGCTCTTCATCAAGGAAGCCTTTAGCACATCCTTGAATCCTTTCCCCGTCCACCTCATAATCTCTTCCCATGGCAGATTGACACCAGGTTCTCAACGACAATCAGACCACAGCAGAAGCCCCTAAATGTGATCATCTGACCCTTCATTAAAACCCTACTAAGTTTCAGTAGCGTTTCTGTAAACCTGCGTGATTTAAACAGCTGTGAAATGCAAGAGAGGATTAAGTAGTTTGCCATTCACAAGTCTGAAGTGTTTATGTTGCTTAATGTATCTTTATATTCGATAGTTTATGCTTTAAAATATGCTGAATAAAGAATTGTGTTTAGAAGGCAAAAGAGAAAATTCACTTCAAGCATAATTGACTAAATTTGGTATTCAAACATAAATCTGATCATAAAATGTTCATTGCTTGGACGAGCGTGATGTATGCAGGGAAGATTTGTATGGCATGCCATTCAAAAGTACCAGCTGTGCAAATGGAATAAACAGAAAGTAGTCAAGAGTTAAACATTACAATTGCTCCTTGTAAAATGAATCTGTGAGCAGGACAGCTCTGCTCTCAGTATTTCATATTTCAACACTGTCAAGTGACATTGCTGTAGTTGTAAGGGAGTCGCTGCAGTTTTAAAGATCGCGCCTTGCTGGGTGAGGTTGTTGTTTTATTTCCACTAAAATCTACTGCAGTGGCATCTGCTTAACCTATGCGTGACCTACCACGATAACAGCTGTGTGAAGCAGGTGTGGGATGGTGGTGTGGGTTTGGGGAGGGGGAGGTTTGCTCAGATGCTTCAGGCACTCACTCACATGGTACGGCAAGCATGGGCTGTGAGCGCCTCTGCCTTCTTGGTGCCGCAGCTGTGCTGATGATTAATGGTGTCCTACCTCTGCTCTTTGTGCTGTCATCTCTCTACCTTCACATTGCATCAGCCACTATTGCCGTACCCACCCCTCTGTGTTTGAGTACCAAATTTGGTCAATCATGACAGTGATAAAGATCGGCTGTCAATTGAAGACCAAGAAATGGATTAACAAGGTAGAGCCTGAGGACACATGGAGCACATGCATTGAGAAATGCATAAAGCAAAGCTAAGTATGTGTGAGGCATGTGCAATGATTGCATAATTGCTGTGTGCCTCATGTAGGCTGATGCAGTCAGGCTAGAGAGGCAAGGCACCATAGCAGGGAACGAACACTCAGTGTTGCTGTCTTTTGCATGTACAGGTTATTGACAGTGGACAATAGACAATAGGTGCAGGAGGAGGCCATTCGGCCTTTTGAGCCAGCACCGCCATTCAATGTGATCATCGCTGATCATTCTCAATCAGTACCCCGTTCCTGCCCTCTCCCTATACCCCCTGACTCCGCTATCATTAAGAGCTCTAATTGAGCCTCAGTTCAGTCTTTCATCTTCTGATTGGGGTATCCTGTAACTGTAACACAATATGATCAGCATTTGGGTCTCTTAGTATTCTAAGATTGAAGCAGTTCCGCCATTTTATACATTTCAGAGCTGTCATGGTGTATCCACAATTCCAAAGCCCCAGTTTTGGCATTGATTCAGGCGGTCTTGCATTTACACCAAGGTCAAGTACTCATTTTGCACGTGGGAGCTGAAGGTTGATTGGGTAAACAGAAAGGTGGTTATAAGAGCCTGCTTCCTGCCAGACTCATTCTAAAAATTCTCCTCCATAGCTTGAGGATGCATTAAGATAGCAACGATAAAAGAATTTAGTTTCTACACTACACGCCTCTGCACATTTGGTGCACTCGCCACTGTTATGCCTTGAAAGTGCACTGGGCTGATTACACAATTCCACACGCTCGCAGTAGGTTTTGTCATGCATTTTCCCCTTACACCTGGTTATCCTTCTTGTAGCTTGTTTAAATGTGGCTGACTGGTAAGGAGCCCTTTGATTCTTGCACACTTTCCAGAAATATCAAGTGAAATCACTGCGATATTACCTGTACCTTCAAAGGCTTGGACAGCAAGCAAAGCTGTGGCCAGAATGATTTTATGGCTATACGAGCCCACGTGAACCCGTTGGGTCCAAACCTCTCCTGCATTGGTGCAGCACCCTCTCCTCCCCCCTCCCCCTCCCCTCTCCCCCTTCCCCTCGCCCTCCCCTCTCTCCCCTTCCCCTCTCCCCCCTTCCTCCCCTCCTCCCCCCCTTCCTCCCCTCCTCCCTCTTCCCCTCCCACCTTCCCCTCCCACCTTCCCCTCCCACCTTCCCCTCCCCATCCCCCTCATCCCCCCTTATCCTTCCCCTCCCCCCTCCCTCCCTCCCTCCCTCCCTCCCCCTCCATCCCTAGGAGATAGATTTCAACTTTAAAATGTGAATAACTTAAAAAATATAATACCGATTTCAATGAAACTTCTTCCATTAGCACCAAAGGGATGACGGTGAGTAAGGTGGGCCTAAAATTGTCGCGCTATCGTGCACCGTTTTGGCTGTATTTCAGGAACAAACAACCAAACAAACGAGAGTTTTAGTATATAGATTCTGCTGTCTAACATTGCAAGGAAGAGTGAGGCTGTGCTGATCAGGGAGAGTGTGTTGGAGGTTAACCGAAAGTGAAAAATTAGGATGACAGACGAGTTTGTAAAATCTGCTGAGCTAGAATAAAAGTTTCCATTGTAATTTTTACATGAAGAGAGGCTGATGTCCAACCCTAGTATAGTGTACACTGAACTAGGTGATTGAGTGAGCTCATTATTCAGTTGTTGAAACAAAACCACCACTATTCAAAAATTACATTCGTGAAGCTTGCGCCTGGGATGCAAATTTAGAAAATAATCTATTTATTCAAGGATTTTCTCTCAAATGAAAATATGCGGGGCATCATTTTTGTACACAGAGGGTGGATCATACTGCCAAGGGCAGTGGTGGAAGCAGATGCGATTGCAGCAATGTAGAGACTTTTAGATAGGCACGTGGATATACAGCAGATGGAGGGATATGAATATCAGAGGAGATTTGTTGCTCTTGGCATCATGATTGGCACTTTGTCGGTAAAGGGTGTTCCTGTGCTGTTCTGTTCTATGTTCAAATACAGTCACCATTTTGTTAGTATAGATTCCAGCTTCATGCTCTTCTCCTGCCTTGTCCTTTTGGCAGGCTAACACAAAGATGACTTCAGTCACTTGCTCCATATGTGGTGATATTGCATGCAGGAAATTCAACGGCGCTTCCTCGGAGCCAAAATAATTACAGTTGGGCAACGTTACAATAGAGTGAAAATTCACGACCAATGTTGGCGTGCAATTTGTCAAATTTTCTTGAGAAGGCGTTTGTTTGACAGACAGTCAGATTCTAAGAACTTCTAATGGAACCATAGCTGAGACAAAGGAAAATAATTTTAATTGAGTTTGAACCATTTCAATGGAATGCAAACATCTTGTTGAGATGACATTTCTTTTTTAAGCTCTTTGTCCACGTGGTGAACTGTTTGGAAATCGTTGTCTAAATTTCACTTTGTACTTTAACAGTCGGCGCTTTCCTTAAATCTATCGTCATTGTTTATTTCAAGATTACGTGCAGGAAACGTGTAAGGCGCGGCCTCTATATCGAGCTGCAGTGTTGTGGGGTTTTGAGAATCAAGATTTATTTAACTAATGTTTCCTGAAATTCATCTTGCAAATCAAAAATATACTACCCTCATTTTTCTACCATTCAAATAACCTATTGTTTATTTTCGCAAGCCAGAACAGACAGAAACGTTCATGTTCTAGACAAGTGTATTCCGAGCTAGCCAATCCCATGTTTAGAAGCTCTTATCCAAAACCTGATTCTTCTTGTCCACTGCATTGCCACATACACCGATCAGCCAAAACATTATGACCACTGACAGGTAAAGTGAATAACATTGATTATCTTGTTACAATGGCACCTTATCAAGGGGTGGGATATATTAGGCAGCAAGTGAACAGTCAGTTCTTGAAGTTGATGTGTTGGATGCAGGAGAAATGGGCAGGAGTAAAGACCTGAGCGACTTTGACAAGGGGCCAAATTGTTATGGCCAGATGACTGGGTCAGAGCATCTCTGAAACGGCAAGGCTTGTGGGGTGCTCCCAGTCAGCAGTGGTGAGTACCTACCGACAGTAGTCCGAGGAGGGACAAACCACAAACCGGCGACAGACAGGGAGTTGGGCGCCCAAGGCTCATCGATGCGCGAGGGCAACGAAGGCTATCCTGTCTGGTCCAAACCGACAGAAGGTCTAATGTGGCACAAGTCACAGAAAATTTTAATGGTGGTCACGGGAGGAATGTGTCACAATACACAGTGCATCGCGACCTGCTGCGTATGGGGCTGCACACGGAGGACCAACAGCATATTAGGCAGGTGGGCATAATGTTTTGGCTCATCAGGTCATAATGTTTTGGCTGACACAAAGGTATCCTTGTGTATTTTTGTAAAAGCAAGTGATCTAAAGCAGGCTAGCAATTATAGATATCGATCTGATTCAATCAGAAGAAGGGTCCCTACCCGTAACGTCACCTATCCATGTTCCCTGGAGATACTCCCTGACTTTTTGTTACTCCAGCCCATTGTGTGGGTTTTTTTGTGTAAACCTGCATCTGCAGTTCCTAGTGTTTAGGTTTTCACAGTAGGATTTAACCAACACAAGGACATTGCATTCATCGTACATGTTGCCTCTATTGTTTTAAATAACTTTTGACTGACTCTTGTTACAGTGTCCAGGATCATTAATAAGGGCATTTATGTCCGCACTAGTAACTGGGTCCATATTGATAGAGAGCTTCCTGAGCTTTTTGAGTTCATTGCCAGAGTACATTTGAATACAATTAGCCAGCATCGTTTGTGCTGGATATTGACTGCATCATGAAATCAACAACAGAAAAAATGTGGACTCGGAAGCAGTATGTAAGAATAATTGAATTTGAATACGATTTAGCTTTGTTTCTGCCAGAGTCCTTGTCTTAAACAATGGGCACGATCACCAAAGCCCTATGGTTTATTTACAAGGAAGTAGCCAGCTTTGTTCGGGTCAGTTGTAACAAGCCAAAACTAAAGTTGATAAAATGCAATATCTTTCCATCTATCTCATAATAAATGACTATCCATCCAGTATGGTGGAATTGGAGGGACATTTCACTTTCAGGCATGATTTCCTCCAAAGGGAATTTTGCATCTAATTTCTGAACTCTGCAATGAACTCTAGTCTAGGTGCGAATATTATATATATGTCATTCAGCTTTACAGCCCATTGGTAAGACCTATATTTAAATGCATAGGTGCACAGAGTCTCTTGCCCAGAGTAGGTGAATCAAGGACCAGAGGACATAGGTTTAAGGTGAGGGGGAAAATATTTAATAGGAATCAGAGGGGCAGCTTTTTCACACAAAGGGTGGTGGGTGTATGGAACGAGCTGCCAGAGGAGGTAGTTGAGGCAGGGACTATCCCATGGTTTAAGAAACAGTTGGACAGGTACATGGATAGGACAGGTTTGGAGGGATATGGACCAAACACGGGCAGGTGGGACTAATGTAGATGGGACATGTTGGCTGGTGTAGGCATGTTGGGCCGAAGGGCCTGTTTCCACATTGTATAACTCTAAATATAGGTGAGAACAAATCAAGCAAGATGGTCAGAATGTGGCTTTGATTTTAGAAAATAGGTGCAGGAGGAGGCCATTCGGCCCGTCGAGCCATTTATTGTGATCATGGCTGATCACCCACAATCAGTAACCTGTGCCCAACTTCTCCCCATATCCCTTGATTCCACTGCCCCCCAGATCACCTCATTCACTACTAAAGGGTAAACCCAATGACAAATCTCTAGAGTCGAGAGAGGTTTATTGTCATACTAGATCAAGTGGACCCCTTGGGCCCAAACCTCTCCTGCAATGGTGCAGCACCCTCTCCTCCCCCTTCCCCTCACCCCCTCCCTCCCTCTCCCCCCTTCCCTCATTCCCCTCCCCATCCCCCTCAACCCCCCTTATCCTCCCTCCTCCCCCCTCCCTCCCTCCACCCACCCCCTCCCTCCCCAGGAGATAGATTTTAACTTTAAAATGTGAATAACTTTTTTTAAAAACACCGACTTCTATGAAACCTCTTCCATTAGCACCAAAGGAACGACGGTGAGTAAGTTGGGCTTAAAATTGTCGTTTTGGCTGTAGTTCAGGAACAAACAAACAAATAATCGAGAGTGTCAGTATATAGATGTCTTGAAACAGAACAATGACATTCTTACTTGCAGCAGCACAGCAGATACAGATGCAAAAAATTCTAAACACCTGTTTTCGCTTTTTTATTATGGGGAATTGTGTGCAGATTGATGATTTAAAAAATGAATTTAATCCATTTTAAAATAAGGCTGTAATGTAACAAAATGTGGAAAACGTGAAGGGGTCTGAATACTTTCTGAATGCACTGTATGTTAACATAGTACACTGTAAAACCCATAATAACAACGATAAAAGTTCAATACGTATTGAAAAAACAGACAAATAAATAGATAATAATAGTGCAAAGTAAAAAATAATGCCCCCAAGTCTATATAGTTCTGAGCCTATTTGGAGGTTGTAATGTTTAATAGCATAATGGGTAGTAGGTAAGAAGCTGCTCCTGAACCTGGACATTACAGTTTTCAGACTCCCATACCTTTTTGAGACAGTGACTCTTGTAGATCCATTCGATGATGGGGAGGTCAGTACCCGTGGTGGACTGAGCAGTGTTTGCCACTTTTTGCAATCTTCTTTGTTCCTGGGCGTTCAAGTTACTGAACCAGGCTGTGATGCAACCAGTCCATGTGCTCTCTACTATATACCTGTAGACGTTCAAATTCATTAACAAACAGAATCTCCTCAATCTTCTACGGAAGTAGAGGCGTTGATGGGCTTTCTTTATTATTGCATCGATGTGCTGGGTCCAGGACAGATCTTCAGAGATATGCACACCCAGGAACGTGAAGCTTTTGACAATCTCCACCACCTTGATGAAGACAGGTTTGTGGATCTCAAATGAAACTGTAGCAGTTTGACTAATCATTACTGACTTGGTTCATTCATCACTGCCAACTTTCTTCGACAAACACTTTATGCACCAAACCATTTCTGACTGTACTATCCCATTCACCAAAGTACCCACGCAAACATCTAAGCTACTTCGTAGACCCTTGGCATTGTGGAATGGCACCATTAAAATACCGCTTAAAGAATGGGGCATTTCTGCCAAGGTGGTACAACTGACGTGGTCTGAGTTGTAACAGTTGGAAGAGCTTGGAACAGGCAATGTCCTCTTATGGCTAATGCTCAAGGTGATGGCAACTGTATTATAATGCTTTCAAGATTGTCCAATCCTTTTAGACAATTACTGGTAAGTCTCACAGGAATGTGGATCTCAAAAATCTGTTATGTTTCTAGAGGATGTTGCTTTCATGCATGCTGCCTTGAATCTTTTTAAAAAATCTATATTTTCTCCAACTATCTGGAATTTTAATTGGAGATATTTCAGTAACAAATAACAGTGTAAGAACACGGTGGGATTGGGTTTGAGCTGGCATTTGAGGAGAGTTTGGGCAGGTTGTTTTCATCATTTGAACCATAAGGTAGACACAGAATGCTGGAGTAACTCAGCGGGTCAGGCAGTATCTCTGGAGAGAAGGAATAGGTGACGTTTCGGGTCGAGACCCTTCTTCAGAAAACATTTAAACATTTGAATGAATGAATGAATGAATGAATGAATAAGTTTATTGGCCAAGTATGCATATACAAGGAATGTGCCTTGGTGCTCCGCTCACAAATGATAACGCAAACATACAGTTAACAATTAAGAATTATGCATAAACACATCAAAACAATAAGGATACACCATTACGATCTAAACATGTGGGTGAAAATAAACCAGAGCAAAAAAGAGACTACAGACTTTGGTTATTGAGTAGAACTATCACTCGTGGAAATAAGCTGTTTTTATGTCTGCCTGTGGCTGCTTTGACAGTTTGGAGTCGCCTTCCAGAGGGAAGTGCTTCAAAGAGTTTGTGGCCAGGGTGAGAGGGGTCAGAAATTATCTTGCCCACTCGCTTCCTGGCCCTTGCAGTGTACAGTTCGTCAATGGGGGGAAGGTTGCAGCCTCAACCTTCTCAGCTGTGCGAACGATCCGTTGCAGCCTCCGGATGTCGTGCTTGGTGGCTGAGCCAAACCAGACCATGATGGAGAAGGTGAGGACGGACTCAATGATAGCAGTATAGAATTGGACCATCATTGCCTGTGGCAGTTTGTGTTTCCTCAGTTGCCACAGGAAGTACATCCTTTGTTGGGCCTTTTTGAACGTAGAGTTGATGGTGGCCCTCCATTTAAGATCCCTGGAGATGATGGTTCCAAGGAACTTAAATGACTCACAGATGTGACTATGGTGTTGTTGATGGTGAGTGGGGGGAGGGGAGGAGGATCTCTTCGAAAGACTGAGAGAAATCCATCCGCAGTCATGGTCTATGTCATTGGTAATGAGTATTTTTGTTCAGTTATTTTTCTTGCTGCTGCAGTTTCATGTTCCTGTTTCATTTATAGGATTCTAGGTGACCGGTGTCTGGAAATAATATTGCATTAGATTGTACGGCATCAAGTGCAATGCATTCACTGTCAAAAGTAATTTCTTCAAATCACATCTCACTTTGATCTCCACTGATCTTGGAATGATAAGGATCATGCCCAATAAGATGGTGTATTGCTCAAGGTCTTTTTGCTCTAGTTTACTCTGTCTTTATTTTCCATGGCCTGGACTGTTGTCTGAAGTTTGCACTACAGAGCAATATTTATATTTTGAGACCTAGAGTGAAAAATGTCTGCCGTGTATTTAAAAACTGGGTGAGTTATATTTCTAATGTTTAGTTAGCATTGGTGTTTTTCTTGAGTAGTAGCTTGTTTTAATATCTTAAATTTATAGTTTGTGGTGCAGTACTAAGGTTTGTTCATGATCCCAAATTGGTTTTGGCCTTGATAGGTGAGCAATTCAGTGGCTTCAAACCCCTAAAGAGCTACTTATACTTGAAACTTAAGTAGCCAAGTTTTGCCTCACTTGTCTGATTTTCTTTAAAAATGTCCTGCTCAATAGGCTATGACAGGTCTTTAGTAATGTTGAATAAAGTGTGAACAGTTTTGTGACAGAAAATAATTGGAATTTTAATGCAAAGCTAACATTTTCCCATTTTCTATAATGTTAAGGATTCTTCAAGGCAAAGTAGTTGAAGAATGGAAGGGAACAATCAGATTTAACTGTTTGATTACAGGTACTGCACCACCAGTGCATGGTGGCGCAGCGGTAGAGTTGCTGCCTCACAGCGCCAGAGACCCGGGTTCCATCCTAACTACAGGTGCTGTCTGTACGGAGTTTGTACGTTCTCCCCGTGACCTGCGTGGGTTTTCTCCGGACGCTCCGGTTTCGGAGGTTAAATCGGAAGTGTCAGTGTTGCAGTTGAACAAAGGGGACTATGAAGCCATGAGAGAGGAGCTGGCCAAGGTCGAATGGAAAAGGATCCTAGCAGGAATGACGGTGGAACAGCAATGGCAGGAATTTCTGGGCATAATCCAGAAGATACAGGATCATTTCATTCCAAAGTGTTTTGCTAGTGCTGTCGGGGAGGATTTAAACTAATATGGCAGGGGGATGGGAACAAGAGCAGAGAGACAGAGGGGTATAAAGTGAGGGTAGAAACAATAGGTAGCAAGGTGAAAAGTAAAAGTAAAAGGCAGACAAATCCAGGGCAAAAATTAAAAAGGACCACTTTGCAACATAATTATATAAGGGGCAAGAGTGTTATAAAAACAAGCCTGAAGGCTTTGTGTCTCAATGCAAGGAGTATTCGGAATAAGGTGGATGAATTAAATGTGGAGATTGTTGTTAATGATTATGATGTAGTTGGGATTACGGAGACGTGGCTCCAGGGTGACCAAGGCTGGGAGCTCAACATTCAGGGATATTCTATATTCAGGCGGGATAGACAGAAAGGAAACGGAGGTGGGGTAGCGTTGCTGGTTAGACAGGAGATTAACGCAATAGAAAGGAAGGACATTAGCTCGGAGGATGTGGAATCGATATGGGTAGAGCTGCGAAACACTAAGGGGCAGAAAACGCTAGTGGGAGTTGTGTACAGGCCACCTAACAGCAGTAGTGAGGTTGGGGATGGCATCAAGCAGGAAATTAGAAATGCATGCACCAAAGGTGCAGCAGTTATAATGGGTGACTTCAATCTACATATAGATTGGGTGAACCAAACTGGCAGGGGTGCTGAGGAAGAGGATTTCTTGGAATGTTTGCGAGATGGTTTTCTAAACCAACATGTCGAGGAACCAACGAGAGAGCAGGCCATTCTAGACTGGGTATTGAGTAATGAGGAAGGGTTAGTTAGCAGTCTTGTTGTGCGAGGCCCCTTGGGCAAGAGTGATCATAATATGGTGGAGTTCTTTATTAGGATGGAGAGTGACAAAGTCAATACAGAAACAAGTGTTCTGAACTTAAAGAAAGGTAACTTTGAGGGTATGAGGCGTGAATTGTCCAAGATAGACTGGCGATTGATGCTGAAAGGGTTGACGGTGGACATGCAATGGAAGGCATTTAAAGGTCGCATGGATGAACTACAACAAGTGTTCATCCCAGTTTGGCAAAAGAACAAACCAGGAAAGGTAGTGCATCCGTGGCTAACAAGGGAAATCAAGGATAGTATTAAAACAAAAGATGAAGCATACAGATTAGCCAGAAAAAGTAGCATACCAGAGGACTGGGAGAAATTCAGAGTCCAGCAGAGGAGGACAAAGGGCTTAATTAGGAAAGGGAAAATAGATTATGAGGGAAAACTGGCAAGGAACATAAAAACTGACTGCAAAAGCTTTTATAGATATGTCAAGAGAAAAAGATTAGTTAAGACAAATGTAGGTCCCTTGCAGTCGGAAACAGGTGAATTGATCATAGGGAACAGGAGATGGCAGACCAATTGAACAAATACTTTGTTTCTGTCTTCACTAAGGAAGACATAAACCGTCTGCCGGAAATAGCGGGGGACCGGGGGTCTAATGAGATGGAGGAACTGAGGGAAATCCAGGTTAGTCGGGAAGTGGTGTTAGGTAAATTAAATGGATTAAAGGCAGATAAATCCCCAGGGCCAGATAGGCTGCATCCCAGAGTGCTTAAGGAAGTAGCCTCAGAAATAGTGGATGCATTAGTGATAATTTTTCAAAACTCTTTAGATTTTGGAGTAGTTCCTGAGGATTGGAGGGTAGCTAATGTAACCCCACTTTTTAAAAAGGGAGGGAGAGAGAAAACGGGGAATTATAGACCAGTTAGCCTAACATCGGTAGTGGGGAAAATGCTAGAGTTAGTTATTAAAGATGTGATAGCATCACATTTGGAAAGTGGTGAAATCATCGGACAAAGTCAGCATGGATTTACAAAAGGCAAATCATGTCTGACGAATCTTATAGAATTTTTCGAGGATGTAACTAGTAGAGTGGATAAGGGAGAACCAGTGGATGTGTTATATCTGGACTTTCAGAAGGCCTTCGACATGGTCCCTGGATGATCAGCCATGATCATATTGAATGGCGGTGCAGGCTCGAAGGGCCGAATGGCCTACTCCTGCACCTATTTTCTATGTTTCTATGTCCCACATAGGAGATTGGTGTACAAACTTAAAGCACACGGTATTGAGGGTTCAGTGTTGAGGTGGATAGAAAATTGGTTGGCGGACAGGAAGCAAAGAGTAGGAATAAACGGGTCCTTTTCGGAATGGCAGGCAGTGACTAGTGGGGTACCGCAAGGCTCAGTGCTGGGACCCCAGTTATTTACAGTGTATATTAATGATTTGGACGAGGGAATTGAATGCAACATCTCTAAGTTTGCGGATGACACGAAGCTGGGTGGCAGTGTTAGCTGCGAGGAGGATGCTAGGAGGCTGCAGAGTGACTTGGATAGATTAGGCGAGTGGGCAAATGCATGGCAGATGCAATATAATGTGGATAAATGTGAGGTTATCCACTTTGGCGGCAAGAACAGGAAAGCAGAGTATTACCTGAATGGTGACCGATTGGGAGAAGGGGAGATGCAACGTGACCTGGGTGTCATGGTGCACCAGTCATTGAAAGCAAGTGTGCAGGTGCAGCAGGCGGTGAAGAAAGCGAATGGTATGTTGGCATTCATAGCAAGAGGATTTGAGTTTAGGAGCAGGGAGGTTCTACTGCAGTTGTACAGGGCCTTGGTGAGACCGTACCTGGAGTATTGTGTGCAGTTTTGGTCTCCTAATCTGAGGAAAGACGTTCTTGCCTTAGAGGGAGTACAGAGAAGGTTCACCAGATTGATCCCTGGGATGGCGGGACTTTCATATGAAGAAAGACTGGATAAACTAGGCTTGTACTCGCTGGAATTTAGAAGACTGAGGGGGGATCTTATAGAAACATATAAAATTCTTAAGGGGTTGGAGAGGCTAGATGCGGGAAGATTGTTCCCGATGTTGGGGGAGTCCAGAACCAGGGGTCACAACTTAAGGATAAGGGGAAGTCTTTTAGGACCGAGATGAGAAAACATTTCTTCACACAGAGAGTGGTGAGTCTGTGGAATTCTCTGCCACAGAAGGTAGTTGAGGCCAGTTCATTGGCTATATTTAAGAGGGAGTTAGATGTGGCCCTTGTGGCTAAAGGGATCAGGGGATATGGAGAGAAGGCAGGTACAGGTTACTGAGCTGGATGATCAGCCATGATCATATTGAATGGTGGTGCAGGCTCGAAGGGCCGAATGGCCTACTCCTGCACCTATTTTCTATGTTTCAAAGAGGAAGAAAGATTCTAAGGGGAGTAGGAGGCAACTGTGGCTGACAAGGGAAGTTAGGGATGGAATAAAACTCAAAGAAAAGATGTATAACACAGCAAAGAGTAGCGGGAAGCCAGAGGATTGGGAAACTTTCATATGACAACAGAAGGTAGCAAAACGGACAATACGGGCTGAAAAGATGAAGTACGAGGGGAAGCTGACCAAGAATATAAAGAAGGACAGTAAAAGCTTTTTTAGATATGTTAAGAGAAAAAGAGTTAAATGTGGGTCCCTTGAAGGCAGACACGGGTGAAATTATTATGGGTAACAGGGGCAGAAGAGTTGAACAGGTACTTCGGATCTGTCTTCACTAAGGAAGACCCAAACAATCTCCCAGATGTACTGGAGGACAGAGGATCTAGGGGGGTAGAGGAACTGAAAGAAATTTGCATTCGGCGAGAAATAATATTGGGTAGACTGATGAGACTGAAGGCTGATAAATCCCCAGGGCCTGATGGTCTGCATCCCAGGGTCCTCAGGGAGGTGGCTCCAGGAATAGTGGTCGCATTGGTGATCATTTTCCAATGTTCAATAGATTCAGGATCAGTTCCTGTGGATTGGAGGATAGCTAATGTTATCCCACTTTTCAGGAAAGGAGCGAGAGAGAAAACGGGGAATTACAGACCAGTTAGCCTGACTTCGGTGGTGGGGAAGATGCTGGAGTCAATTATTAAAGAGGTAATAACGGCGCATTTGGATAGCAGTAAAAGGATAAGTCCAAGTCAGCATGGATTTATGAAAGGGAAATCATGCTTGACTAACCTTCTGGAATTTTTTGAGGATGTGACGAGTAAAATGGATGAAGGGGAGCCAGTGGATGTAGTGTATCTAGACTTTCAGAAAGCCTTTGATAAGGTCCCGCACGGGAGATTGGTGACTAAAATTAGAGCACATGGTATTGGGGGTAGGGTGTTGACATGGATAGAGAATTGGTTGGCAGACAGGAAGCCAAGAGTAGGAGTAAACGGGTCCTTTTCAGAATGGAGTGGCGAGTGGAGTGCCGCAAGGCTCGGTGTTGGGGCCGCAACTGTTTACCATGTATGTATATGATTTGGATGAAGGAATTAGAAGTAACACTAGCAGGTTTATGGAAGGCACAAAGCTGGGTGGCAGTGTGAACTGCGAAGAGGATGATAGGAGGTTGCAGGGTGACCTGGACAGGTTGAGTGAGTGGGCAGATGCGTGGCAGATGCAGTATAATATAGATAAATGTGAGGTTATCCACTTTGGGCAGCAAAAACAAGGAGGCAGATTATTATCTCAATGGTGTCAGGTTAAGGGGGAAGTGCAGTGAGACCTGGGTGTCCTTGTACACCTGTCACTGAAAGTTGGCGTGGAGGTACAGCAGGCAGTGAAGAAAGCTAATGGCATGTTGGCCTTCATAACGAGAGGATTTCAGTATAGGACTAAAGAGGTTCTTCTGCAGTTGTATAGAGCCCTGGTAAGACCACATCTGCAGTATTGTGTACAGTTTTGGTCTCCTAATTTTGAGGAAGGACATCCTTGTAATTGAGGCAGTGCAGCGTAGGTTCACGAGATTGATCCCTGGGATGGCGGGACTGTCATATGAGGAAAGATTGAAAAGACTAGGCTTGTATTCACTGGAGTTTAGAAGGATGAGAGGGGATCTTATAGAGACATATAAAATTATAAAAGGACTGGACAAGCTAGATGCAGGAAAAATGTTCCCAATGTTGGGGGAGTCCAGAACCACGGGCCACAGTCTCAGAATAAAGGGGAGGCCATTTAAAACAGAGGTGAGAAGGAACTCTTTCACCCAGAGAGTTGTGAATTTGTGGAATTCTCTGTCACAGAGGGCAGTGGAGACCAATTCACATGATGAATTTTAGAGAGAGTTAGATAGAGCTCTAGGGGCAAGTGGAATCAAGGGATATGGGGGGAAGTTGGGCACAGGTAACTGATTGTGGATGATTAGCCATGATCACTATGAAGGGCGTTGCTGGCTCGAAGAGCTGAATGGCCTCCTCCTGCATCTATTTTCTATGTTTCTAATACGGGAAACTCTCCAAGTGAAATAGGAGTCATGCCTGCACTGGAACATTCCATCTGCCAACCAGTCAGCGGCAAGTTAATAATAAGGATTGGTTAGTGGAAAATAAAAAGACTTGACCTGGATCCAAGTTTCTTCATCTCTCTACTCTATCAACTATAGTCCGCTCGTGTTATTTTATTCTGCACATTCTGGCTATGTTTGATCCTTTAACAATTTGCACGTCCTTGCTGTCCTCATCAGCTGGCTTCTCACTATTAAAGGTGGCCTATGTTCTTTTTTGTACTCAATTTTCTGTGATTACAGTTGACTTTTGACCCACCTCACCTCATCTCTACACATGGGGGTTTTCCTCCTTACTCTGTGGAGGTGTCATTCCCAATCACGCTCTGTGAACTACTTAAGCGTTATAAATAGCAGGCACCCAACAATGGTTAAAATTATTCATCCAAATAAGGTAACAAAAGTTTGAACTACTCCTCACACCATGCATGATCCTGAGGCTGGTTTCTGCCACATGGATTACGGGCTCCCTCTCTGTCTTCTTGCCTCACCACCTGTGCAATTACACACTGCAGGATGAAAGGGAGACCCATTTGAATCTAGTGGACTGTGATGCTTTCATCAACGAGTGACTGCACTATTAACCTGTGGCCCGAACAAGAGAGCAGTGGTCACCTACTTCGGCTAGCTGTCGGGCAGAGGAAGTGACCTAGGGATGATTTTTTTTAGTTTAGAGATAAAGGCCCTTCGGCCCACCGAGTCCACACCGACCAGCGATCCCCGCACATTAACACTATCCTACTCACACTAGGGACAAATTGCATTGATACCAAGCCAATTAACCTACAAACCTGCACTTCTTTGGAGTGTGGGTAGAACCCGGAGATCTCGGAGAAAACCCACGCAGGTCACGGGGAGAACGTGCAAACTCCGTGCAGACAGCACCCGTAGTCAGGATGGAACACGGGTCTCTGGCGCTGTGAGGCAGCAACTCTACCACTGCCCCACCATGCCGCCTGAACAAGAGAGCAGTGGTGACCTACTTCGCCCAGCTGTCGGGCAGAGGAAGTGATCTGGGTCTGGAGGGATGATTTGTATTACATTTTTTTCCTTGTGGGACCAAGAACAGGACAGCTGATCTGGGTCCCTTGTTTCCCAACTGTCAACCCACTCAGATACCTCCCCGCCCCATCTCATCACTCCCTGCAGATGCTTCCTATCATTTAACTTGGTGCTGGGAACTATCCTCTCATCCCTATCCTTCCTCTGCCCAATTTTAATGGGTGCATGTTGGCAGATTCAGAGCCATTTTGATTTGTAAATCGGCCAGTGGCAACTTGCCATAGCCTAGGTTTTTTCTAAAATCCTCTGCCTAAATTCTAAATTCCAAATTGCGTTACTTCTGTAGGTATTTGCTCGGCTGAGTTGCTGCCCAGTAGCTAAAACTGATGTGTGCTCGCACACTTTTTAACTATGGAGAGAATTACAGCTGAGAACAATCATTTGGATTAGATGTGGATTAGATGTGCTGCTGAAGGGAGATAAAATGAGGGAGGCTTGTACGGAATACCAGCACAGACCACTTGGGCCAAATCACTTAATTCTGTGCTCTAAATGTTCACCTGCATTCACTTCCCATTAAGATTACTTGGAACTGTTAAGTCTGGATAGTTTCACCTTCTTGGTTCAGTGGCAGCTAAGCCAATTTGGAGCTCCAACACTGAATCAATTCATTCAGCATGGTCTGAGAATAACACCTGCTGGTATGGCTTGATGCTACGCCATGCCATCCTTACCCATTGCACCATCTGGAAACCTGCCTATCAAATACCCCCTTTGCCTTTTGTCTACCTATTACCTGCCATGCTTTGTTCTGTCTCTCCCCTTTCCCAGCTTTCTTCCCTTCCCCCCCCCCCAACCCCAAATCAGTCTGAAGAAGAGTGTCGACCCAAAACATCACCCTATCCATGTTCTCCAGAGATGCTGCTTAACTTGCTGAGTTACTCCAGCACTTTAGAGTACGTAGGGTGGCATGGTGGCGCAGCTGCAGAGTTGCTGCCTTGCAGCCCCAGAGACTCTGGTTCGACCCTGACTACGGGTGCTGTCTGTACGGAGTTTGTACGTTCTCCTCATGACCTGCGTGGGTTTTCTCCGGGATCTCCGGTTTCCTCCCACACTCCAAAGATGTACAGGTGTGTAGGTTAATTGGCTTGGTAGAATTATGTGTGTAGGACAGTGTAAGCGTGCGGGGGATCGCTGGTCTGCTCGATCTCGGTGGGCCGAGTTGTGTCTCTAAACTAAACTAGACTAAACTTTGTCATTTTGGAAACCTCCATGCTTTTGGCAAAGTGGAGAAAATGAGATGTTAGAACAAAATACACTTCCAACACTGGCATATACCACTGACCTCCTGCTTATGGATGTGTAGAGTTGCTGTAGAAATCACCACCTTCATTTCCAACAACATTGAACAGTTTGCCCATTCTCAGTTTCTTGTGGTGGTGTTAACATGGGGTCCGATAGCTGAAGTAACATTGGTAACTTGTTATGTGTACTAGGTTCTATCCAGCACACAATTCCTCTAGAACTGGGATCAAAATCCTGGTGGAAATGGGTAAGAAAAAGCCCTGTTGTTTTGCAGAATTTTAAAAAAAGGAAACCTGTTACATTTAAATTTCAAAATGCACATCCCAATCAAAATTATGTCAGAGAGCAAACAGTATGGCCTCTTCGTTTTTCAGGAAAACTTTAAAAATCTCCTTTTGATAACAAGCTATTTTGCAAAAACTGTTGTAATATAGTTGAATCCAAATAAAGACACAAGTAGAGCCAATAAATTTAAATCTTTGGATCAGACTTTTATGGGATACATATGAAAAGAATTACCATTTTGTGCTTTGCTGTATGCCTGCTGTGTTGCCATTAAACGTTTGAAAAGAAATGAAGGGCAAGGGTCTGGGCTCGAGTCACCATTAAATATAAATACTTTATCTGAAACACAGAGGCATGTTACAGAAGTATTGTGATTGTGGGGCATAGCAGGTTGATGTTCTGTTAATCATTACACTGCTATACAGCTCGGTAGCTGATTGAAAGTTAGCTACTCATTGATGCTGCCTTCCACCCGTTATATTTATCGCACGGTACGGTAGCGCAGCGGTAGAGTTGCTGCTTTACAGCGAATGCAGCGCCGGAGACTCAGGTTCGATCCTGACTACGGGTGCTGCACTGTAAGGAGTTTGTACGTTCTCCCCGTGACCTGCGTGGGTTTACTCCGAGATCTTCGGTTTCCTCCCACACTCCAAAGACGTACAGGTATGTAGGTTAATTGGCTGGGTAAATGTAAAAATTGTCCCTAGTGGGTGTAGGATAGTGTTAATGTACGGGGATCACTGGGCGGCACGGACTTGGAGGGCCGAAAAGGCCTGTTTCCGGCTGTATGTATATGATATGATATGATGATGATGATCTCTTAATATTTTCCTCCTGTTCGGAGATTGAAGATTTTTTTTTTAATAACGTAGTCCACTGTCCATAAAAGTGTTATTTCCAGTCGTAGAGTATGTCGTATTCTCTTGACAGTTGTGGGTACAAGAACCATCTGCATCAGGGCGAATCAATAAAAGGAGCCATCTGCCACTGTTTCTGCTTGATCAGAGCATGGGGGTGAAATTCTGATTTTATTTTTTAGAATGAATGTGGCATCAAGAATTCACTCTTCCTTCCATCCTCAATTAATTCACAGACTCCATGTGGTGAGATTTATGCCGGACTATGAGGCAAGGAATGCTCATTGGGCAAGTGGCAGGGGCTGTGTCAACAGGGGAAAGAAAAATGTGCAGTGGAGCGTCAGCCTATTCCACAAGCTGCCTCCTGTCAGTTGGCACTGTGCAATTTTGGATAGAGGCTGTGTGCTTTGGATGAAAGTGGACCAATTATGAAGCGGGAGGAAGTAAATTTTCCGAGCTTCTCAAAATAAGTTGGCCAGCTAAAGTTTAATTGAAATGTTTGGAAAAAATGTGTTCCTCCTTTAAAATCATCGGTTAAAGGCGAGGTTGATATTTCTGCAGAAAATAGAAAGTTTGTCATGGGTAAGTCCTGAGTAGGGTGGAAAGCGATTTTGCAAGATATGTGGGCCATAACCAATAGTCTGGATGTAGGTTTGAGGTAAACATGTGTAATTGTGCAAAGTAGCGTTTACCCCAAGTGTACTACAAAGTGGCCTATTGTCCTTTTGTTGAGATATCATTTACAGTTGTTGTTGCAATGATTCTTCAATGCCTGTGGTAAAGATATAGTTTATCTTTTTTTTTACCTGCATCTTTGCATTGACGGTGACGGATGAGACCATTAGCAACTTTTCTCTGTATAATATAAATAGACGTTTACGTTAGTTTGATACGGATGTCCATACTCCTTCTTATTGGCGGGTGCTCATAAGGTCATAAGGGATTGAGTAGAATTAGGCCAGTTGGCCCATCAAGTCTATTCCGCCTTTCAATCATGGCTGATCTATCTCTCCCTCCTAACCCCATTCTCCTGCCTTCTCCCCATAACCCCTGACACCCGCACTGATCAAGAATCTATCTATCTCTGCCTTAAAAATATCCACTGAAATGGTGCTATGGTGGATAAAAGGGTTGCTTCAGAATTCTTTTTTTGTATTATGGGTTTTAACCTGTGGGCAAATAACTTATTTGGGAAACTGCCAAGAGCCACTTTGTTCAGTAGCAAGGATCTATGATTCCTCCTAATTGCTATAGAAGTACAGTAATACAGCTGCATCAAGACTGGAGATGATCATATTATTCAGCCTTTCCCTTTTGACAGAAAAGTCTTGAGATGCAAGTCTTTGTTTAAAAAGGGAAAAGATCAAGGCAGCTGTAAAAGTACCATTTTATCATCGTATTGGACAGTTTGTATCCTTTTGAAGAATTGGCACAGAGCCCAATTGACTGAAGGATTCTCCAAAAGAAAATGATTTGTTTTGCCACTGTCGCCAGGAATATGAACCCATTTGCCCCCAAAAATGGGTGAAATCCAGTTGCTAGGCTAATATATTTTGAAAATGTTACCCATTAGAAATGCTGTGCACGTCTCCAGATGAAGACATTTGCTGATATCTGGGTTTTATCTAGCACAGTGTGTTCAAGGTCTCTGTCAGATCCCTTCAGGATGTAGAAGTACTGATTAAACATTAAAACAAGTAGTTCAAATATTGCCCCAAAGTTGTCCGTTTTCATGCAGCACTAGGTTTCAGTGCAACAACTTGACAAACGTTGTCAGTATCCTTGTTAAAACCCTGAATTTTTTAATTTTTAGTTTTAAATTTCATAACACTTAAATCTGTTGTTGCAACTGAGAAGCTATAAAATGGACTGGTGTAAGAAAATAACTGCAGATGCTGGTACAAATCGAAGGTTTTTATTTCACACAATGCTGGAGTAACTCAGCAAGTCAGGCAGCATCTCAGGAGAGAAGGAATGGGTGACGTTTCGGGTCGAGACCCTTCTTCAGACTGAAGTCGCTGCTATCTGCTGCAAGATCAGGACAAGATCAGTTCAGCAGATTTACATGTCTGAGCTAGAGTAACAGGAAGTACACCAGTACTTCAGAATAAAACAAATATAGGAAGGAAGCTCTGAATTATATACACCTCAAAAGATATAATGTAGCAAAATATAATTTGTAACTTTAGAGTGAAGAAGAATCTCGACCCGAAATGTCACCCATTCCTTCTCTTCTGAGATGCTGCCTGACCTGCTGAGTTACTCCAGCATTTTGTGAAATAAATACCTCCGAGCTATAAAATGGAGTATTTTATAGATGAAGTAGATAATTTGGTTGAAGTCAGTCCTATAGATCTCTGTCCTGGTACAATAAACAACTAAGAACAATGCTTAAAATACATGTTTACAGCTGAAAAGATGAAACATTTTAGAACTTTGGATGAAAAGATATACAGAGTATTCTGTGATTTATATTTACTTACGATGCACTTTTGTGAGTGTCATCACTCTAAAGTTACAAATTATATTTTGCTACATTATATCTTTTGAGGTGTATATAATTCAGTCTGGGCTTTGCAGGGAGCTTCCTTCCTATATTTGTTTTATTCTGAAGCACTGGTGTATTTCCCGCTACTCTAGCTCAGACATGTAAATCTGCCAAACTGATCTTGATCTTGCAGCAGATAGCAGCGACTTGCATGCGCATTGCAGTCAAATGTCCTCAGATGCTTCACACATCAGACAAAACTTAACACAGAACTATGTACATAGATGACAGATGACAAAAGATGACTTTTCAGGAGTGCATTAAAGAAGGAAACATTTTTGTTTATGACAATCCAGTAGTTTCTTGTTCGCCATTAGAGACTAGTTTTTTGTTTAAAAAAACTAGTCCAAATTGTTTAACTGAATTTTAATTCTACAGCTGCCAAATTGAGATTTTTAACTGGATTATTAATCCAGTCCTTTGTCACACCAGAGCCATGTCATATGTAGAAAGGAACTGCAGATGCTGGTTTACACAGAAGATAGACACAAAATGCTGGAGTAATTCAGCGGAACAGGCAGCATCTCTGGAGAAAAGGAATGGGTGATGTTTTGGGTCGAGAGTCTATAGAAGAGTCTCGATCCAAAACGTCACATATTCCTTTTCTCCAGAGATGCTGCCTGACCCACTGAGTTACTCCAGCACTCTGTGAAATGTCACCTATCCATGTTCTCCAGAGTTGCTGCCTGACCCACTGAGTTACTCCAGCACTCTGTGAAACGTCACCTATCCATGTTCTCCACAGATGCTGCCTGACCCGCTGAGTTACTCCAGCACTCTGTGAAACATCACCTAGCCATGTTCTCCACAGATGCTGTCTGGCCCGCTGAGTTACTCCAGCATTTTGTGTCTATCTTCAGTTTAAACCAGCATCTGCAGTTCTTTCCTAAACATATAAGAGGGAGTTTAGAAAGATGTTTCTGTTCCTGAATTCTGCATGGAGCATTTTGTGGCCATCTTATGTGGTTCATAGTAAACTTGGGGTATGTTTGCTTTGACTGTAACCTCTTGGCTCCTTGAAGGGTAAATAAAAGGGGCCTACAAAATACTAAGCAATTCACACCAGAATTATTTAATTTGATTTCATTTGGAGTGTTATTTATGGCATGAGCTAGAAATTACAAACCATGTTAAGGTGTCGTCCTCATTTTTTTAAAAGAGTTTCTGTGTGGAAACAAGCCCTTCTGCCCACCAAATCCATGCTGACCATCAATCACCCATTCACACTAATTCTACGTTATTCCACTTTATCGTCCACTCCTGACACACCAGGCCTAATTCAGGGGCAATTAATCTACTCACCTGCACCTCTTTGGGATGTGGAAGGAAACCAGAGCACCGTGAGGAAACCCACGTGCTCACAAGGAGAAGGTGCAAACTCCACACAGACCGCATCCAGGTCAGGATTGAACCCAGGTCTCTGGCGCTGTGAGGCAGTGGCTCTACCAGCTGCACACTCTGCTGCCCCTATGTATGCACCCCATAGAAGTAATCGTACCAGTTTAAAGCCCCAACTACATTAGTAGCACAGATATGGGAGGGGTACCTGAACTGAGCAATTCATTGCTGAATCTCAGTGGGAGAGTTGGATGTCTACAGGGGATCCAGCCCTGCAAGCTGGAAAGGGAAGAAATCAAGTACCATTGGGAGGAGGTGTCTGGAGGAATCGGTGTCTGGAATGATGCTCAAGGAACTGGTCCCAATGCTGCAAGGAGTCTCTGATTCCCCACATGTGGTCAAAGTTAGTGAAAGATCTGAAACACAACCAGTCTGAACCCGTGCTCATCATTATTCCAACAATACCTACCCAGGCTCTCGAGTCCTGGCAACATCCTCGTAAATCTTCTCTGCACCCTTTGCAGCTTGGCAACATCTTTCCTATAACATGGTGCCCAAAATTGAACACCAGACTCTAAATGTGGCCTTTCCAACATCTTAGACAACTGCAAGAGTGGGGAATCACATTCCTGACCCATGGCTCTAGTTCTGATTTTATATTTGTAGTTAATATAGAACATCGAAAAGTACAGCACGGGAACAGGCCTTTCAGCACTTGTTTGGCACGATATTTGTGCCGTACATGATATATGATAAAGTAAGACATGACCGGGGATGCGGCTTATAAGTGTTAAAATATGTGTTAAAATGTGACAACTGTTCTTGGCTTTCTTGGTGATGCTGTTTCGTGATAAGAAGGAAGATATCATGAGTTGCTGCCATCTGGTTAGAAGGTGGCAAACATTGCTTCCATTGCATCAGTGTCCTTTGATATGCAAGGTTAGAGATTTATAAGTTTCGTAGTGCAGCAAACAGTTTCATGCTGAATGTGAAAAAGTATTCTTGAGTGTCTTTGGGATTTAAGAGAATTTCTCCCATAATCCAGACTGTAACCTTTCAGATGGTTGAAATCTTTCAAGTTAAGAAATCCATGTTCTCCTGGGATGCTGCCTATCCCACTGAATTACTCCAGCATTTTATGTCTTTCCTAAGAAATCTCTCTCATTGGCATTCGCGCCTTTCACTGCATTTAGCTCTTAGGGCTAAAGGAATCAAGGGAAATGGGGGGAAAGCAGGAATGGGGTACTGATTTTAGATGATCAGCCATGATCACATTGAATGGCTCGAAGGGCTGAGTGGCCTACTCCTGCACCTATTGTCTATGTTTCTTTGCACTGCTACAGTGATCATGCGTACCAGCTCTGATCTGTTCTATACCTTTTCCTACCTCTAGTTGCCCTCTCCCCTGACTCAGTCTGAAGAAGAGTCTCAACCCGAAATGGCACCTATTCCTTTTCTCCAGAGATGCTGCCTGTCCCACTGAGTTACTCCAGCATTTTGTGTCTATCTTTGGTGTAAACCAGCATCTGCAGTTCCTGCCGCCACAATAATTGTGTCTTTTTCTACTTTTGTCGATCAGTTGGGGTCTCAAGGAGAGAGGGAAAGGTTGAAGGGCCGAGGGACCACCATGTAATACACATGGTCATGACCATGCACTAGGATAGCGTGAGCAATATGAACCTCGCATTACTGTAGAAACACCTCTGCTGTACCCTCACGATGGCCATTTGTAGAGGATGTAGCAAATAACAACAGGGCGCAATGCTTTGTTTGGAGAGTATTGCAGAGAATCACTTAATCTGCTAACAGCAGAACCTCATCACGAGGACTCTAGTACTCAGCTGCAACTTTTAGATCCAGTGGTTGCAGTTGTACTTGCACTAAACAGCAACCAGACCCTCGATTGGAGCCAAAGGTATTGGTGACCAAACTCCTGTCAGCTGAAATATGGTAGGCTCAGGCAGCATCTCTGAAGAACATGGATAGGTGACGTTTCACAGAATGCTGGAGTAACTCAGCGGGTCAGGCATCATCTCTGGGGAACATGGATAGGTGACGTTTCACAGAGTGCTGGAGTAACTCAGCGGGTCAGACAGCATCTCTGGAGAACATGGATAGGTGACGTTTCACAGAGTGCTGGAGTAACTCAGCGGGTCAGGCAGCATCTGTGGAGAACATGGATAGGTGACGTTTCATAGAGTGCTGGAATAACTCAGCGGGTCAGGCAGCATCTGTGGAGAACATGGATAGGTGACGTTTCATAGAGTGCTGGAGTAACTCAGCGTGTCAGGCAGCATCTCTGGAGAACATGGATAGGTGACGTTTCACAGAGTGCTGGAGTAACTCAGCGGGTCAGGCAGCATCTCTGGAGAACATGGATAGGTGACGTTTCAAGTTGGGACCCCTCTTCCAGATCAGGCTCTAATTTAAATGACTATCCAACGAACCTACAAGTGATTGATCCCTATTTTCTTTTTAAATGCCACAGCATCAGAGCTGATAGGAATTGCAGTTTTTATGCATGGTCCATACTGGATTTTGATTAGTTTGCAATTTATTTTTGCAGGAGAGCCAGTAATCTGAATGTATATGTTGGTTGACTTTGCTGAAATGCTCCATGCGTAGGCAGGCACGTGCAGGGACGTGGCCTATCGCAGGTTGCATATTGATACAGAATGAATGCTACACGGTCAAAATCAATTTTATACTCGTCAGCGGTAATCTACTTAAAACACTCTCTATAGCTGCTCTACTCAACCTCTCACAGCTTTTAACATAGAACAGGAACAGGCCCTTCGGCCCACAGTATCAGTGCTGCACACGATGCCAAGACCAACTTTTGTCTGCCTGCACATAATCTATATCCCTCCATTCCCTACATATCCATGTGGCTATGCAAACGTCTCTTCAATTTCACTATCATAACTTTAGACTTCAGAGATACAGCGTGGAAACAGGCCCTTCGGCCCACCAAGTCCATGCCGACCAGCGATCATCCCATTCACAAGCACTATCCTACACATTGGGACAATTTACAATTTACAGAAGCCAATTAACCTGTACATCTTTGAAGTGTGGGAAGAAAATGGAGCACCCGAAGGAAACCCACGCGGTCATGGGGAGAACGTACAAACTCCGTACAGACAGCAAGCGTAGTCGGAATCGAACCTGGGTCTCTGGCGCTGTCAGGCAGTAACTACCGCTGTGCCACTGTGCTGCCCCTGCCTCCACCACCACCCCGAGCAGCACCTCCCAGGCAATTGCCACCCCCTGTGAAAAACAAAAAAGGCACATCCCCTTTAAAAATGTGTCCTTCCCACCTTAAAGCTCTGCCCTCTAGTCTCTTCACATTTCCACCCTAGGGAAAAAGTCTTGACCTTCTACACTATCTGTGCCTCACTAGGAAGCAGAACATCACACAGGTTTCTAATCTCACATTCCAGTTTAGTGTTGTCCCTCCCCCCCCCCCCCCCCCCACTACAAAGAGCATGCTCATTAATGTTAGGTGAAGATAGGACTGTGTGTGGCCTTGCTTTCCCGCTTCTCTTTGCCCCAGATCACTCACTCCTTTTAGCGGTCAAGCAGCTTACTCATGAACAGGCACCTGCCCAGCACATCAGATGACTTCTGCTGCCAATGAAGCTGTCGATCTGCACAAGTGTGCTCTTCAGCAGAGAAGGCCAGCAAAGTAATTCCTCTTTGGAATGTCTTGTAGTTGCTTTCCCCCATGTTGATACTCTTGGACTTCTCATGCACATCTTCTCTCCCTGGAGAGTAACTGAGTATAAAAATGGATGGAGTTCTGAAGTTAAAAACTGTATCACCATGAGAACCTTTTTTTTTCTTATTTTGAAGCCATTGCAAAATCTGCAGTATTTTTAAACTTCAGCATTCATGCCAAATGTATTTTTAAACAGCCATTATTGACGGTCATTATTTGACCTTGATAGATAGATGTGTTGTGTATTCAGTCATCCACTCTGTGCGGCCATTACACTGCATGGAACTGACTTGCGATCCTCAGATTGTGAAGCTTCCACATTTCATTGACATTCTAAGGTTATGGATGTAATTCTTGCCCAGATGACATTTTCATAGCGAGGTCCCATATGATGTTTCCACTTCACCAGCGACACTGGGTGATTGATGAAGAGGGTGAAAATATCATTTGGGTTCATCTGTTCTATTAAACGATTCTCATGGTTGTTGGCGGGGTAGGAGTGTGTCTTGGACTCCACTGTAAGCCTTTAAAGTGTCCCCCCCCCCCATTTGAGTTGCTGTCTCTCAGCGCCAGAGTTCTGGTTTTGATCCTGACTACGGGTGCTGTCTGTACGGAGTTTGCACGCACTCACTGTGAGCTTCCCACTGTGGATTTCATTGTTGGGTTTCCTCCGGGTGCTCCGGTTTCCTCCCACATCCCAAGGATGGGCGGGTTTGTAGGTTAATTGGCTTCTGTAAATTGTCCCTGGTGCGTAGGAGAGAATTAGTGGACAGGTGATCAGTGGTCAGTCTGGACTCAGTGGGCCAAAAGGGCCTGTTTCCACACTGTATCTCTAAACTAAACTAAAGCTAAATCTAAATGGTGTAACATTACCTCTTCACCTGGGTTCTGGCGCTACATTGATGATTGCTGAGTGATTGGGAACATCCTATGTCATGACATTTGGTGTTGCACCCTGTGACCCGGAGTGGAGTCAAACCCGTATCACTGGGGCACGTAACTTGTTTTAAATCATCCCTTTTTTTCACTCCCTTGGATATTGAAAGATTATCTTGGTGGGAAATATTTGGCTCTTAATGTTGTCTTGCACTGAAAATTACTTTTTCCATCTGTTCTTTGACATGCATTGTGCACATGCTTTTGGAAAACTGCAAGGTCCATTCAGTGCTACAAATAGTCACTTGCTCTTTTAAGTTCCCACGTCTGGCTTGGTTTTCCCTTTTGACCACGGCTGCTATTTGTTTTTGGTAATCCAGTTCAGTCTTTTTTTTTATTTCTGGCCCCACCCTTAGACTGATTCAGACCAGCACTCGTCACTTTTTCCAGTTCCTCACCAATAAAAAATCTTGAAATTGTGCTTTACCAGAATGAAGTTTACAACCTCTTGAGCTGCCGACAGTGGCAGGCAGCTGTGGGAGGTGGGACTCTGCTATTTGGCAACTGAGAATGCTCTAGCAACGTGCAAGTAGTTTTTAACCCTATCCGACACCATGAACTTTAAACTTTTAAACCAGCTCTTTAATCTTTAAACTTTTAAACCTGCTCTGAATTTCCCCATCCCTCCCAAAAATGGGACCACGAACCATCATCGACAAGATAGTCAGGAGTGTCTTATTGTCGTGTGTCCCAGATACAACAATGACATTCTCACTTGCTGCAGCACAACACAATATGGAAACATAGTGCACTGTAAACGATATAATAAACGAGAGAGAAAAAGTTCAGTGTGTAGATATACTAATATCCACAAGTACACACACACACACACACACACACAAATATATAGATATAGGCTGAATGGCCTACTCCTGCACCTATTGTCTATTGTCTGCACATACACCTACACACATACTCAAAAAACATACAATAGTAGTGCATCAATAATAATAGTCGATGTAGTTCAGAGCATATTTGAGGTTGTAGTGTTTAATAGCCTGATGGCTGCAGGGAAGAAGCTGTTCCTGAACCAGGACGTTACAGTTTTCAGGCTCCTGTACCTTCTTCCTGATGACAGGGGTGAGATGAGTGCGTGGCCAGGATGGTGTGGGTCAATGATGATGCTGGCTGCCTTTCTGAGGCATTGACTCCGATAAATCCCTTCGATGGTGGGGAGGTCAGTGCCCGTGATGTGATGGACTGGGCAGTGTTCACAACCTTTTGCAGTCTTTTCCACTCCCAGGCGTTCAAGTTGCTGAACCAGGCCGTGATGCAACCAGTCAATGTGCTCTCCACTGTACACCTGTAGATGTCCAAGAGAATCCTCTCTGACACACCGAATCTCCGTAATCTTCTCAGGAAGTAGAGGCGTTGATGTGCTTTATTTATGATTGCATCAGTGAGCTGGGTCCAGGAAAGATTTTCGGAAATATGCACGCCCAGGAATTAGAAGTTTTTGACTCTCTCCACCATCTTCTCATCGATATAAACAGGATTGTGGGTCCTCATCCTTCCTCTTCCAAAGTCCACAATCAGTTCCTTGGTCTTACTGACATTGAGAGCCAGGTTGTTGTGCTGGTACCATTTGGTTAATCGGTCGATCTCACTTCTATACTCTGACTCATCACCATCTGTAATTCGTCCAACAACGGTGGTGTTGTTGGTGAACTTGACGATGGAGTTTGCACTGTGTCCGACTACACAGTCATGAGTATAGAGTGAGTAGAGCAGGGGGCTGAGCACGCAGCCTTGAGCTGCTCCTGTACTGATTGTCAATGAGGAAGAAGTGTTGCTGCCAACTTAAACAGACTGTGGTCTGTGGATGAGGAAGTCGAGGATCCAGTTGCAGAGGGATGCGCAGAGACCCAGTTCCATGAGCTTGGTGACAAGCTTTTTTTTAAATAAAAAATATTAATTCAAATATTAAAATGATATATACAATGCCATAAAACCAAGACAGAACCCACCACCATAATACAAGACAAACAATAAACCATTATACAACTATTTTACACTCCTTGTCTAGGATACACCCCCCGCGGTGCCCAGCGGTCCCGCAAATCCCCCAGGGTGCCCGTGGACAGCGTGTGGTCCCTCTCCAACACCACCCGGGCACGGTGCCACTTATAACCATATAACCCCGGAAAAGGGCAGGCAGCCGGCTCGGGCAGAGCCCTCTTCCGCCTGGCGGAAGACTCACACACTCCATGTACACGTACACGTACACAGACTCACACACTCCATGCACACGTGGTACACAGACTCACACACTCCATGTACACGTGGTACACAGACTCACACACTCCATGTACACGCGGTACACAGGCTCACACACTCCATGTACACGCGGTACACAGACTCACACACTCCATGTACACGCGGTACACAGACTCACACACTCCATGTACACGTGGTACACAGACTCACACACTCCATGTACACGCGGTACACAGACTCACACACTCCATGTACACGCGGTACACAGACTCACACACTCCATGTACATGCGGTACACAGACTCACACACTCCATGTACACGTGGTACACAGACTCTTCCAGCCCGCTATCGTGGCAGACGGCTGGCGAGTCTGAACCGCGAGGAACAGGTTGCAGGGGACTCCTGGGTGCAGTCCCCTCCACCCCAGGTCCCTGACGTAGAGGGGCAGAATCCCTGCGTACAGGGACCCCCACCGCGGGGCTCCCTCGCGACCGGAAGGCAACACCGACCGCCACTGAGTGTCCGGACGGTGGACCAGGGCGAGGAAGTGCAGGGTGTGGAGGAGGAGGCCTTATCAAGGTGGTATCCGGACTTCTTATAGACTGCGTCACCAGACCTGAATGCCCGGGATCTGGTCCTCAGAAGAATGCGGATCTCCTGGTTCATCCAAGGCTTCTAGTTTGGAAACACTCAGAAGGTTTTTGCAGGAACACAGTCCTCCACACATTTCCTTATGAAGTCTATAATGACTGTGTCAAATTCGTTCAGGTCCATTGCCGAGTCCTTGAACATTGCCCAGTCTCCTGACTCCAAGCAGTCCCGTAGTTGTTCGTCTGCCTCCCCAGACCAGCTGTGTGCAGTCCTCACCTCTGGGAGCGCGCTCTTCAGTTGCTGCCTGTATGCAGGAAGAAGCAGCACCGCTGAATGGTCGGATTGCCCGCAGAGGGATAGAGCAATAGGCATCCTTGATGGTCTAGCAGTGGTCCAGGGTGCTTCATCCTCTGGTGCTGCAGGAGACATGTTGGTGGTAGTTTGGGAGTGATTTTTTCAGGTTGGCTTTGTTGAAGTCCCCGGCTATGGTGGAAAAGGCTTTGGGGTACGCCGTCTGGTGCTTGTTGACCACGGCGTGCAGCTCCTCCAATGCTAGACGGACGTCTGCCTGGGGTGGGATGTAGACCGCGGTCAGGATGATGGAGGTGAATTCCCACGGGAAGTAGCAGGGGCGGCACTTCTCTGCCAGATGGTCCAGGTGCGGAGTGCAGGAGTTAGACAGAACTGCCACGTCCGAGCACCACCAAGAGTTGACCATGAGGCAGACGCCCCTGCCTCTCCCTCTCCCAGATGCCTGCGTACGGTCCATACGATGGATGGAGGAACCTTCAGGCTGGACGGCTGAGTCTGGGGAGCTGGGGGTGAGCCATGTCTCTGTGAAACAGAACACACAGCATACCCTCAGCTCCCTTTGGTAAAGCTTGGAGATACAGTGCGGAAACAGGCCCTTTCAGCCCACCGAGTCCGCGCCGACCAACGATCCCCGCACATTAACACCAGCCTATACCCACGAGGGACAATTTTTACATTTACTAAGCCAATTAACCTACAAAGCAGCCTTGACCTTAAGTCCTCCACTTCCTCAAATCAGTCTGAGGAAGGATCCCGACCCAAAACTTCTCCATTCCCTCCGCAGATGGTGCCTGACCCTCTGAGTTACTCCAGCACTTTGTGTTTTACTCAAGATTCCAACATCTGCAGTTCCTTGTGCATCCCAATTTCTTATTCTTTCAAGTCAGCCCTCTCGTGTTTCCTCCTCCTTTGACCTTTTTTTCAGCAATATGCTGTCAGCTGTCAGCTGCCAATGTCCCAATTACCGGAATTCTCTTCCCAGACCTCTGTCTCCCCACTTCTTTGAGACAATTTAACATATTAATTAATAGCTGCTATATAAATACAAGGCACTGTTGAAAGTGCAGTGGACTATAAATCTTGGATAAATGTAGAAGTTAAAAGATTTTGATTCGGTACTTCAGTTGCTCAAACTCCTTTTGTTGTCCCAACCCATACAGAACAAAAAAATAGTTGATCACTGGTGTGGTTGAGTTTGGTTAACAGTGTAGTGGGTCTTGATATCCTGGACTGTGAAGTTGTAGATCCACCTAGAAATTAAGGACCCGGTTCTCTGTGCTGCCAGTACATGTACAAATGTTCACATCATGTGGGGCCATAATAAAAGGTGCCACAACATAAAGGTCACTGAATCAACAGTGCCCATCTGTACATTCTGGCAAATTGGCTGCGAAGGTCTACAATGTCCTTTGTTGGGTTGGTAAGATAGCATCAGTGCTCTTGTTTCCTTGTTGGTTCAGTATTTAAGCTTAGTACTTTACACCAAGTGTATTACTCTTAATTGGAATGAATGCTCACAATCAAGAATCAATACTGCTTAAATATAAATAGTACAAAAGATCTCCAACTAACCACGAGAATGTGTTGTTGTCCAGTGACCATTGTGACCAAATCAAAGGAAATAATGATTGGGGCATAGGGAGTGTATTAGTGAATGACTTAATAATTTGCTTGTGTTTCCCATGTCCTATCTACATTCAAATCTTACCCATGTGTTTTTATGGTGGGGTGGGAGATTGCCTTTGTGTTTTTAATTAAACAGAAAATGTTCCATTTCACAGATATTCAGAGGAGCAGTGTAGCAGAGGTGTGTGTTGTTTGTATTGATTTTATTTCATGTCAGACATTGCAGTCAAACTGATTTCTTTGATAATAATAATTGTCATTTACCAATAACCATGATATTTCAGGACACATCAACTGCTAGAAATCCTGAAAATGTGCACATTTTAGATTTTCCCCCAAGGTAAGATAACATTGACAAGTCCTTATTGTGAGCTTTGGGCTTTACGCTTTCTGATTTATATTGCCATAATTAAAAACACAAAGGCAATCTCCCACCCCACCATAAAAACACATGGGTAAGATTTGAATGTGGATAGGACATGGGAAACACAAGATAGGGGGCGTGGCTGCATTCTGCAGCTGTGGCTCACCGGCAGTCTCTCTGTCTTTTTTTGTTTTTGTCTTTGTTATCGTTTAAATGTTTCTTTTGATTTATTTTTAACTCTGTATATGTGGGGGGTGGGGGAAACCTTTATTTCTAATCTTCTCCTCAACGGAGATGCGACCTTTACCGTGTTGTGTCTCCGTTTGTGCTACGGCCTAACACCGTGGAGTTGGCGGCCTCCAGCTGGGATCGACCTTGAAGACTCCGGTCGCAGGGCCTGGGCTTACCATCTCGGAGGCTTCGGCCGTAGGCCCTGCAGACCGCAACATCGGGAGCTCGCAGGTCCCTGGCTGGCGACCGGCTTTCGGGAGCTCCAGCCGTAGCAGTTTCGACCACCCCGAAGCGCGAGGTTTGATTGACCCGCTCGCAGGCCCTTCATCGCCCTGCGTGGCCTGGCCGCGGCACTTTCCATCGCCCGGTGGGGGCTCAGGACCTTCATCGGCCTGCTCGGCTCGGCCCTGGGACTTTCCATCGCCCGGTGGGGGCTTCAAAAGTCGGGAGCCTCGATCGCCTCGATCGCCTCGTGGCACCACGGGAGAAGAATGAGGAGGAGATAAGACTTTTCTTTGCCTTCCATCACAGTGAGGGTGTGCCTGGAGCAATCACTGTGATGGCTGTTTGTGTTAAAAATTGTAATTGTGTGTCTTGTGTTCTTTATTGTCTACTGCCGGACCCTGACGTGAGAGGACGCTGGCGCTATTTGTTCACTGCTTCTCCGTCAAGATAGTTTGTCTGTTTGTTTTTATGTCTTGACTGTTTTTGTAAAGCGTCTTTGAGCATTTGGAAAAGCGCTATATAAAATAAATGTTTATTATTATTATTATTATTATCTGAGCTCTTAATTTAATTATTGTCAGGCGTTTGACTGCCAGCTATCCATTGACCTCTGTACGTATTCCATTGTCGGCAATATCCACTATTCCCATCACCTGGTAGCTGGAAAGGTTGATCAGGGAAGCAAAATGTGGGAACTGTTAACTGCTGCTCTGTGTTATGCTCTTGGGATTTGCAAGACTGTATAAACAGCTTAATCTTTACCCGTGTATATATTTCCAAGATTTTCTGTGTTTATACAAGATTAACCAAATCTGAAAGATAAGCTGATATTTCCTTGAAGGTGATGGATCCAAAGGAAAAAACTTTTATATAGAACCTGTGCTTGTCTTTTCTCTTGCCAGCTGCAGTGTGCGCCAGTGTGTCTTGTTGCTTTATTTTGTTTCGGCTACTTTAGTTTTGTTTAGAGTTACAGCATGGAAACAAGCCCACCGAGTCCACGCCGACCATAGACCACCCGTTCATACTAGTTCTATGTTATCCCACTTTATCATCCACTCCTGACCCACCAGGGCTGATTAACCTACTAACCCACATGTATTTGGGATGTGGAAGGAAACCAGAGCACCTGGAGGAAACCCACGCGGTCACAGGGAGAATGTGCAAACTCAACATAGACAATACCTGAGGTCAAAATTGGACCTGTGTTTGGTGCTGTGAGGCAGCAGCTCCACCAATGGCCCCACTTTGCCGCCCTGGTTAATGCCAGCATATGCAGTTTCCGTTTTCTCACTGCACTTTCAATAATTTGTGGTCTTCTACTAATTCCACTAAGTATTTTGCAACCTTTGTACAGATTATTGGGTGTCTGTTTGATTCGCTCTAGTATCTATATACTATTAAAACTCAGATCTTGTATGTATATATATATATTCCACTGATGTCGGCTGAATACGGCAATTCCGGCAAAACGGTGAACCGTAGCGCCACGGCTTTTGTACCGCCTTAATCAGCATGCGGTTCGCTGCTGGAAAATGATATTTTTATTTAATTCGGACGCATATTTTTAAAGTTACAGAGGTTTAAAAGTGCTGCCCCCCCTCATTTATCGAAGTTTTGACAGAAGGGAGGCGCTGCGGTGCGGCAGTGCTCAGTACGCATGCGCGGAATCTCCTCACTCTGTACATTTGCAGAATCAATAGTGTTTGTTGGTCACCACATCGATGGATATCATCAGTGGCATGGGAAAACCTGTCACTCTCATCCTGTCATCCACCTGGAGCTGAGCATTGTTGGGTTCAATTTCAGGTGAGGTGTGGTTGAAAGGGATTATAAAATCATACAATGTGCAGATTTAAATTTGCTAGTCTTTCCAAATCATCTTGAGTGAGTTTGCAAAAAGAGATGACATAATATTCCATCATGTTAATATTTAATAATGTGTGTCCTAATGCAGATTCCTACAACTTTAAGCACTGAAGGAACACTCTAGTAGCCCAGGAAACTTGCTTTGAACTCTGCAATCATACCTTAAGCTAAACATTAAACCATTCAGCTGTCGTTATGGAACATTAAGGGTGAACTTGCACTGGAGTTGATGTTCAAGTTGGCTCAAGATTTCTGGTCTTACAAACTACATCTAGATCTCTTACCAAATGAGCATTGACTTTAATGTTTCGAGATACGAGTCCGTGCCGACCAGTAATCACGAGCACTATCTTACACACTAGGCACAATTTTTAAAAAAACTTATCAAAGCCTACAAACCTGTATGTCTTTGGAATGTGGGAGGAAACCGGAGCACCCGGAGAAAACCCATGCGAGAAAGTACAAACTCCGTGTAGACAACACCCGTAGTCAGGATTGATCCCAGGTCTCTGGCGCTGTAATGAATGAATGAATACGTTTATTGGCCAAGTATGTGCATATACAAGGAATGTGCCTTGGTGCTCCGCTCACAAATGACAACATAAACATACAATTAACAATTAAGAATAAAACATAAACACATCAAAACAATAAGGATACAACATTACAGTCTAAACATGTGGGTGAAAATAAACCAGAGCAAAAAAGAGACGGCAGACTTTGGTTATTGAGTAGAACTATTAGTCGTGGAAAAAAGCTGTTTTTATGTCTGGCTGTGGCTGCTTTGACAGTCCGGAGTCGCCTTCCAGGCAGCAACTCTACCGTTGCGTCACTGTGCCGCCCCATTGCTAGAAGGTATACCACAGCAATGGTGAGCATTGGGCAAGGACTAGATCATCCTTAGTTGGAAGGTTTTGGCAGTGGTCTTTTCGACTTATTTCTCCTGACAATACTGGATAGCTGCCCGCACTTGCAGAATTATAAGGCAGCAACGTGGTTCATGCAAATGTAAATAATGACCCTGTGCCTCCTCCTTCTATCGCATCCATTTAAGTAACTTTGTTAAATACTCCAAAAAACACCATTTGCATTTCTCGCACCTTTTTAATGTGGTTGGGCATCAAGAGCCGCTAAAGTTCTTGACCTTTCTAAAGTTCTAAATCTTGACAGCAATGTCGTCACGGATTTAGTAGTACTAGACTATTCTAAAGCATTTGATGTCATCCCACACCAGAGACTGCTTTGGAAGCTTGACTACTACGATGTTCGTCCCAACACGAAACAATGGATTTCCAGTTTTTTGACAAAACGTCTTCAGCGCGTGTGTGTGAATGGAAAAAGCTCTGATTGGCATCCAGTGTTAAGTGGTACACGTCAGGGCACAGTACTGGGCCCTCATCTGTTTTTGCTTTACATTAATGACATCCATGAAATAGTCACAAGCACAACCAGACTATTCGCTGATGATTGTTTGCTGTATCGTCAAATTAAGTCAGCTGATGATAAAGATGCTCTCCAAAAAGATCTCGATACGATGGTTGAGTGGTCACAACAATGGGGGATGCAGTTCAATCCTTCCAAATGTGAAACCATGCGTGTCACCAGGAGGAGGAAACCAGGCGAAACATCATATAATATCCTTGGTGCCACCATTGAAGAATCCAAACAGACCAAGTATCTTGGCATCAAATTACAGAACAATCTACGTTGGAATGGTCAGACTCATCATGCAACGGTAAAAGCAACAGGTGTCCTACATTTTCTGAGACGCAACTTTTATCATTGTTCAACTTCTATCAAGGAGAAGTTATACTTCACCCTTGTTAGACCACATTTGGACTACGCAGTTGCAGCATGGGACCCATACACAATTACAAACATTTCTTCCATCGAACGTGTCCAAAGACAGGCAGCTCGTTTTGTTACAAATACCTTTGAGAGAGAAGCGAGTGTTTCCGAACTTCTAAATTCATTGGGGTGGAACACTCTCCTGGACAGACGTAAAGCCCACTGTTTGACCTGTTTTTACAAAATGTTAAATGGTCAGCTCGACATAAATTACCACATCTATACCAAACCCAAACCAGTCAGGAGTAGACGAGGGCATTCGATTCAATTTGAGATACCAGCTATCAAGACAGATGTGTATAGCAATTCATTCTTCCCTCGCACAATTAAAGCATGGAATAGTCTTCACCCTACTATAGTTATTCAACCAGACGCAACTACATTTAAGGCAGCCCTTCTCCAAGAAGCTCTTCTCCAAGAAGCCCTTCTTGCTTAAGTCCATACTCCGCCACCTCCAGTTTAAATTCCATTTGGAATATTTTGGAGGACCAAGAACCAAGAAAGTTTCCTGGCCAGTCGGGATCATCAACTTCAATTAAAAATAACAGCAAAACATTGGAGATGGGAATTTTGGTGTGCAAATGCTCATGCATAAAAATACAGTCTGTGCCTTTGATAAATAGCAGATAATTCACTTTTTTTTAATGTTGTGCTTTAACTTGAAAGCGAGCAGCTGAACAAACTTAATCCCAAGACCATGTCTTAAAATAAATGGTAAAAGATCACTGTTCATTCTGAGGTGCAGATGGGAAGCATATTTCACAAAAGGTCCTGTGACTCTGCTGTGATTTAGATTTTAGATTTAGAGATACAGCGCAGAAACAGGCCCTTCGGCCCACCGGGTCCGCGCCGCCCAGCCATCCCCATGCACTAACACTATCCTACACCCACTAGGGACAATTTTTACATTTGCCCAGCCAATTAACCTACAAACCTGTACGTCTTTGGAGTGTGGGAGGAAACCGAAGATCTCTGAGAAAACCCGCGCAGGTCACGGGGAGAACGTACAAACTCCATACAGACGGCGCCCGTAGTCAGGATCGAACCTGAGTCTACGGCGCTGCATTCGCTGTAAGGCAGCAACTCTACCGCTGCGCCACCCTTCGAATTTTGGTTTTAAATTGTTGATCCATAAAACTAAGTCGAGCGAATCTTCTCCACACAAACCTGCTAAGCAAAATAAGACATTTTTATAATCTTGCATGTCTTGAATGTTGTGTGTTTGTGTCTCAATCAAAAGCACTTCAAATTCAGTATTCGATGAAATTTCTCTCGTTACAACTGTTATTTTTCCCTGAATGGGAAGTGTGAGCAGTGTACTGGAAAGCGGAAGGCCATTCGCCGACACCCTGTGTCCACCCAGTCCACTCATGTTGATTTATATTGGCACATATCTATGATGGGTAATGGGAGTGGAATGTGGACTTCAAATAACAAGACTGCGAGGAGCACCGAACACAATGCAGTGAAAGAAGTGTTCTCCCTAGAGCTGGGTGTGCCACTTTAACATTCAAGCTTTCGTGTATATGATGCACTTAAAGCTACTGAATCATCTATATGTATTTTGGGCCCTTCTGTGGATGCAAGTTTGGTCCAGAGTTATCCTGTTTCCACATCTATTAGGATTACCACGAGGTCAAATACGTTTTCAAGGTGCAAAGTAGAACGCTTTCCCACTGCATATTCAGTTGTGTAAAATGTCCCCTGCATGCAGCAGCAATGTTACAAAGCAAATGTTGTGTAACGGTATTGGGAGTGGTTCACGGAGGGAAGTTTGTGCATATCAGACAAGACAGTGTTCGTAGCTGAAGGAGGAAATTCAATAATCCCAACTTTATTTCATCATGGATATTGCTCATGATGTCTTTAATTAACAAAAAATGCATTCAGTCTGTCATGCCAACTCTGACAGCCCTGGATATAAATGGAAAGCAAAACCATTTGATGTTGATTTTTTCCCCCCTTTTTTATTTTCTCCACTATATTGTGAAACCAGACATATGTCTTCCTGACATATAAAATACAAGCTCCAATTGCCAATATAGAAGCTGAACCACCAGAAGAACTCGGGGAAATAATCCCCTCATACCTCTCAACCCCCCTCCAAGATCTCCACCTATCCTGTTCCGTATGCCACATTATCCTTACTCCATCAGCAGCAGCTCTGCTTCCAACTGCCTCGGTACAAAATCCTGGAACTCCCTCACAAAACCTCTGTCTCCCTTCCAAACTCTCCTCTCCTCTTACGATACCATGTCCTCCAGAATGTTTGGGACAAAGACCCATCATTTATTTATTTGCCTCTGTAGTCCACAATTTGAGATTTGTAATAGAAAAAAATCACATGTGGTTAAAGTACACATTGTCAGATTTTGATAAAGGCCATTTTTATACATTTTGGTTTCACCGTGTAGAAATTACAGCTGTGTTTATACATAGTCCCGCCAAATAAATGATGGGTTTTTGTCCCAAACATTATGGAGGGCACTCTATGCCTATAACTGCCTTTAATTCTCTGCCTGACCTCCTGTGGTTCAGTGCCATGTACATATATTTTTGTTGCCGTTCACTTGCTGCAGCTGGGATTCCTATCATCTAACCTGTTTTCAAAGATGGATTTGTGAATGGTGTGAGGATTCCCACTGGCCACCATGTCCAACACAAACAAATTGGCATACGTGGCATAGCGCTGGAGTTTGGTCAGACCCTCACTCCATCCCCCTCAACCCCCCTTATCCTTCCCCCCTCCCTCCCTCCATCTCCCTCCCTCCCTCCCTTAGAAATAGATTTAAATTTTAAAATGTGAATAACTTTTAAAATATAACACCAATTTCAATGAAACTTCTTCCATTAGCACCAAAGGGACGGCGGTGAGTAAGATGGGCCTAAAATTGTCGCGCTATCGTGTACCGTTTTGGCTGTAGTTCAGGAACAAACAAACAAACAAACAAGAGTTCTATTATATAGATGATCAACATCCCTCCATTCCCTGCATAATTGAAATAAAATGTTGTGAACATTTTCTACTTTATTGAAAGAAAAGAAACAAGCTTCTTGCTTTTATTTATGGACGAATGGATTCTGCCTCTTGTATTAATAGCCAGAATCTTGCTTTTTGTTTTGAGTCTGTTTTTCATCCTTTACTTGGAGCCTCAAAACTTGTACTCTAATTACATGAAATACACATCTGTAATGTAGCTGTGGGAGGAAATTCAATAACTCCAGCCTCAACATAGATATTGTTCATGATAATGAGCTTATTGTAAATCATTTAAATGCCTTCTGATAAATGCAGATCTAGTTTGTTAAGATTTTATACTTGCACTAAAATGCATTACAAGTACAAAACTGGGTAATTTGCAATACAGGGCAGTCTGTTATTTAATTACTCAGTTACTGATTTGTAAAACAAAGCAATATCCTGCTGATGGCTCTGCGATAAATAATTGAATAAATACTTCGATAATTATGACGGTTGAGGTGAAATATTTGCAGCACGTTCTTCAGTGCTGCAAGTAACATTTGAACCATCAACCCAATTCACTTTTTTATCCAACATTGCTCCTTTATGTCACAAAACCACCTGAAGCAGAAATAATTAAGATAGACACAAAAAGCTGGAGTAACTCAGCGAGTCAGACAGCATCTCTGGTGAAACAGAATAGGTGACGTTTCAGGTAGAGACCTTTCTTCAAACTGAGAGTCAGGGGAAAGGGAAACGAGAGATATAGACGGTGATGTAGAGAGATATAGAACAAATGAATGAAGGATATGCAAAAAAGTAACAAAGATAAAGGAAACAGGCTAGCTCTGTGCTAGGTGAAAATGAGTTGCAGACAATGAGACTCAATAAAATGACTTTGAACCTGGTATGACTTGGGTGGGGAAGGGATGGAGAGAAAGGGAATGCAAGGGTTACTTGAAGTTAGAGAAATCAACATCATACCTCTGGGGTGTAAGCTGCCCAAGCGCAATATGAGGTGCTGTTCCTCCAATTTCCATTTGGCCTCACTCTAACAATGGAGGAGGCCCAGGACAGAAAGGTCAGTGTGGGAATGGGAAGGGGAATTAAAGTGTTTGGCATCCGGGAGATCAGATAGGTCAGGTGGGTTCAAATAATTAATTTGTACCTCGTGCTATGGAATTCACTCAAAACATTTTGTAGGCTGAATTCGGAGAACTAGTGTAACAGTCAAAGATTTGTCATCTGAAATACAAATGAAGAACTCTGGAAACACTTGTCCGGTCAGGTAGGATCTGTTGGGGGGAAGAAAATGAGTTGTTTTGGGTCGATGACCGTTCTTCATTTCAAGCTATTGCCATTAACTGGGAGAGGCCTTGTCGCCTAGTGCCTGGAAAAATGAATCACCATGTGGGTGGGTGATCTCAACATTCAGTCCATCAGCACTCAATGTGAATGGTGGTTGCCAACAGCAGATATATTTCACATTTATGACAATAGACAATAGGTGCAGGAGGAGGCCATTCGGCCCTTCGAGCCAGCACCGCCATTCAATGTGATCATGGCTGATCATTCTCAATCAGTACCTCGTTCCTGCCTTCCCCCCATACCCCCTGACTCCGCCATCCTTAAGAGCTCTATCTAGCTCTCTCTTGAATGGTGTTCAATTTATGGTGTTGCAATCTCCACGGACATCAGACTGACTGAAGAAGGGTCTCGACCCGAAACGTCACCCATTCCTTCTCTCCTGAGATGCTGCCTGACCTGCTGAGTTACTCTGAAATGTGCAGAACTTTTGCAGGTCTTAAACACATGGATGCAGAGTTACTGTTACTGTTTCCTCTCGGTGGGATGTCTGGAATCATGAGGTATAGTCTCAGAATAAAGGCATGATCTTATTGAATGGCAATGTGGGCACAAGAGTCACATAGCTTACTCCTGCTTCTATTGCTCTTGTATGTTCATCCATCTGTGTAGGACAATCCCTTCTCGAGAAAGGGCTGATTGAAAGGTTTACAATGCATGTGAGCAGAGTTGCTGCAAGGTGAGTAGTGAATCTGGTGCTGGATGATTAAAGGAACAAACAATAGTAAGTTCAAACTCTTAAGCTTTTCCTGCTTCAAACTGAAGTTTAAACATCTGCGGTCGCCAACCAAAAGAATCCTGTTCTTCTCAAGGCAATTGAAAGTCCAGTTGGATGGCGACCCGTTTATCTGCACTCTACCACTTTATCTGCATCTCCAGATGCGGACTCAAACCTTTGTTCTAACTTGTGTTCAGGAAGGAAGTTTATAAATAGACGTATCTTGTAATTGCTTGGCGACTCATAATGAGTAATGTTATTGGATAGAATTAGTGGGTAACAATGCCCATAACTCTGAGTAATGCTTGTTGAGAGAGAATCTAAAACTGACAACATATATTGAAGTTAATTTTTCCGCTTGCACTTAATTTGATTATCTGTGCTACAGTTGGGAGAGTTTGCATCAGGGCTTGACGCCTGCTATTTGCTGCTGAGAAACATCAAAAAGCCAATGGATTTTGATGATTTAATTCGTCCATTTTCACAGGTTTCATATATTTTTTAATGTGGAGAAAATATAGGCATCTTATTTTTAAAAAAATGTTTGGTATTTGAATTTAGACACAAAATGCTGGAGTAACTCAGCGGGGCAGGCAGCATCTCTGGAGAGAAGGAATGGGTGATGTTTCGGGTCGAGACCCTTCTTCAGACTGAATTATTCAGACTGTTTGGTATTTGATCTCACTTTTAGAAATATCAGCCTGACGGGGCTCGTACTGATTTCAGCCCACACCTGCATTGCATGTGGAGAGCTTTTGTATTCTGGGTTTATCAGTACTTGGCGGTAATGAATCAATCTCATGAACCTTTGCTGCCACTCCCTTGGCACCATTGGACCATCTTTGAAGTTTAGGCTTAAGTTTATTATTGTCACCTGTGGAAGGCTTTGTTTTGCATGCTTTTGAAACAGATCAGATATACCATATGTAGATACAATCAGTTCAAACGGGTATAATAGATAGAAAACAGAACATAGAAAAATAGGTGCAGAAGTAGGCCATTTGGCCCTTCGAGCCAGCACCGCCATTCAATATGATCATGGCTGTTCATCTAAAATCAGTACCCTGTTCCTGCTTTTTCCCCATATCCCTTGATTCCTTTAGCCCGAGGAGTTAAATCTAACTCTCTCTTGAAAACATCCAGTGAATTGGCCTCCACTGCCTTCTGTGGCAGAGAATTCCACAGATTCACAACTCTCTGGGTGAAGAAGTTTTTCCTCATCTCAGTCCTAAATGGCCAACCACTTATTCTTAATCTTAGATAGAGCAATGGAAAAAAATACAGAGTACAGAATATAGTTCTCAGCATTGTTGAGCATCAGTTCCTGAATAGGGAAGAGACCTTCAAGTTCCAATGTGTAAATATCACCAACAATTCCAACCACATTGACAATTTGGCCGAGAAACCACACCAATTTCCTCAGAAGTCTTGGGGAATTGCACATAACCCCAATCACCCTCACCATTTCTACAGATGCAACACAGAATGCATTCTATCAGGATGCATCACAGCTTGGTAATGGCATCTGCTCTGGCCAAGACCTCAAGAAACTGCAGAGCTTTGGTGGACCCAGCCACGTCCATCAAACAAGCCAGTCTCCCCACCCCCACCCCCGCATCTATACGTCATGCTGACTCAGGAACGCCATTGCCATCGAGTACCACTCATACCCCTATTCACAAAATATTTAAAATCATGCCAGAAGTTGGGCTCATCAGTCACCTGCAGAACCGGAGTGGAAGTAAATAGCCCCTGACCCTAAGGGACTGCGTAATTATAATATTTTTTTTAAATGGAAGAAGAAAGTGAGCAGAATGTTGTTGTCAGTAATAAATGAGAAACCATTTTGAAAGTTGTCCACAAAATATTCAGATAAAACAGGATGAGAGAGAAACAAAGCAGTTGGAAAGTTCCTGGAGATGACCCATCTTCATCCACATAGGACAGTGATTAGAGTGTGTGAATGACTTGAATTTATTTTCTCAGGCATTCTGTTTTTTTCCTTGTTTTGGAAGTATTTTTTTGTTATCATTGCAGTCTTGCTATTCAAAATAACAAGCAGTCTTGACAAAGATGATAGCGAAGGTACACAATAGACTTCTGAATCAGCACGATAAATTAAATTCAGCAGCCTCACTTGCTCCCTCAATTTATAAACGACAATGTTATCTTAAGCACTCATGGCTGATATTTGATCCCCTTGGAAGTTGTGTTTAATTGAGAGAGGACATAGATACATAGAACATAGGTGCAGGAGTAAGCCATTCGGCCCTTCGAGCCAGCACCGCCATTCAATGTGATCATGGCTGATCATCCACAATCAGTACTCCATTCCTGCCTTATCCCCAAATCCCTTGATTCCGCTAGCCCTAAGAGCTCTATCTATTGTCTAACTCTCTTTTGAATGCATCCAGTGAATTGGCCTCCACTGCCTTCTGAGGCAGAGAATTCCACAAATTCACAACTCCCATCTCAGTTTTAAATGGCCTCCCCTTATTCTAAAACTGTGGCCCCTGGTTCTGGAGTCCCCCAACATTGGGAACATGTTTCCTGCATCTAGTGTGTCCAATCCCATTAATAATTTTATATGTGTCTATAAGATCTACCTGCAATGCCAGGTATTCTGTATAATTCTACACGGTTAAATAAAAAAAGATCACTTCCACTGTTTACCAACTGCATACATAATGGTCGAGAAAGAATGCACGATGTGCACTCAAAGCCCTTTTGGTTTCTCCAGTGCTGCCTCCAGAGCGAATCCCTCTCGCCCCCTGCACTTGCAGGAGAGAACCGTTATTCACTAGCTCCACGGTTGAGTGATTGAGTGTCAGAGAATGGGGAAATGCTGAAGTCACTGCAGTCAAATACTGAAGGGCTGGACCAGCCCAGGCACTGTACAAGATCAAGGCGCATCCACCATGCTGCGTTCCGTCCGGTTTCTGGACGCACCGGATCGTGTGGTAAACGGGCATGGCGAGCAGGGATAATTGATCAAATGGCAATTGTGATCTCGAGGCCACTCCGAGTAATGCTGTGTGTGTGCTTTGTGTACTTTATGTCTATATTTAAGATCAGTTTTAGTTTCTGTATGTTATCAATTGTCTCAACTGCACTTGCTGATTTCACACTTTTTCCACACTTGAATATAATTTTTAAACTGTAAGCTTTATAATGCCTTTCTATAGGCTTGCCTTTGGGTTCTCCCAACATTAGGTGGTACTAGTGCACTTCCAAATTCCAGGTGTATACCTCTTGGTACCTCTGCAAGAGATTATATTTTCCTTTTCCCCTCCATCACTGTTATTGGTTGAGTTTCACTTTTACTTTCCCTGCCACTCAATAATGTTTTTCACAACGTTTTAGTTTATTTGCCTCCATGTCACTTGATACATAGCACCTGAAGAAGGGTCTCGACCCGAAACGTCACCTATCCATGTTCTCCAGAGATGCTGCCTGACCCGCTAAGTTACTCCAGCACTCTGTGAAACGTCACCTATCCATGTTCTCCACAGATGCAGCCTGACCGGCTGAGTTACTCCAGCACTCTGTGAAACGTCACCTATCCATGTTCTCCAGAGATGCTGCCTGACCCGCTGAGTTACCCCAGCACTCTGTGAAACGTCACCTATCCATGTTCTCCAGAGATGCTGCCTGACCCGCTGAGTTACTCCAGCACTCTGTGAAACGTCACCTATCCATGTTCTCCAGAGATGCTGCCTGACCCGCTGAGTTACTCCAGCACTCTGTGAAACGTCACCTATCCATGTACTCCACAGATGCTGCCTGACCCACTGAGTTACTCCAGCACTCTGTGAAACATCACCTATCCATGTTCTCCATAGATGCTGCCTGACCCGCTTAGTTACTCCAGCACTTTGTGTCTACCCTTGAAGCTTTGATCTACGAATTATGGCCTCTTGATCAATTCGTCATTTAAACGTTTAACCAATCGGCAGCTAGTTCATCAGCTCCAAGCTCTTAAGTGTTGGAATTCCTGCTTTAAATCTCTCTGCCTTTCTTTATTCCTTTTGATTTTGTTGAAAACCTATCTTTGCTCTTTAATCAGTGTTTTGGTCATCACATGGAATATTTCTATGTGTCTTGGTATTACATTTTGTTCACAACACTCCTGTAAAGTGCTTCGGGGTGTTTTGTTATGTGGACACCACTATGTAAATATAAGTTGTTATTGAAATGCTGGCAATTTTGTTTTCAAAGTACTCATATCATATCATATCATATATATACAGCCGGAAACAGGCCTTTTCGGCCCACCAAGTCCGTGCCGCCCAGTGATCCCCGTACATTAACACTATCCTACACCCACTAGGGACAATTTTTACATTTACCCAGCCAATTAACCTACATACCTGTACGTCTTTGGAGTGCGGGAGGAAACCGAAGATCTCGGAGAAAACCCACGCAGGTCATTGCACTCATAAAATGTTTCCCACCATTGTTCTCACACTGAATGGTTTCAAAGCAAAATGTGACTTATTGGCTTGGTGCTGGAAAGCTGGCAGCTTTCAGTCAGTGGGCAAGGAGTGAAGGAGTGCCACTCTTTGCATTTGAGTGAAACTGTGAATGAAAGCAGCCAATGCACAAGGGTAGTTGTTACCTTTTGAATGTGAGTGACAGCAGCGAGCAGTTCTGAGTCTGGTTGGCTTGCTGTCTACGGTAGCTGGCATGATTTGGCATCAGAGAGGGCAGAATTGTCCTGGGAGCACAAATGTTGACCTCATGAGGGGACAGAATTTTATTTAACTGACTGATTGCCACTCGCCCAGGACAGAGCATCAGCTGGGTTGGCAGTTTGCTGACAGAGCATCGATAGCTGGGGTTCCTCCACACCCTCACAGTCCCAGGCAACGGAGGAATCTGGGAGGGATGTTGACATCAGGTGAGAGATTGAAGAGATCAGAGATTCCAGAGCAGCACTGGTACTGGTTCCATATGTATTAAGATGGAAGATCGACGCAAAATGCTGGGGTAACTCAGGCTGAAGAAGGGTCTCGAACCGAAACGTCACCCATTCCTTCTCTCCAGAGATGCTGTGAAATGATTTCAAGCGGAGTTTACATCCAGTGGAAACCTCCCCTCTAAAAAATGCAGACAAAGGAAATTATCGCTGGTTGTCAGCAGGTGCATCGGACGCTTGAAATCATTCATGCACAGTGTTGGGAAAAACATTTTCATTGGTGTTTTCCCAAAGACAAAAGTCCGAGGAAAGAGAAGCACACTGATGCGACCAGGGCAAGTCAGCATAGGTCCCCACGCACTACACTTTCATGGGTGATTGAATTTCAATCTCTTAATGTTGCTATGCGACTAATTGCTGAAATGCTCCTAACCTTATGGCTTAAAATGAGTGGGTGGTGCAACGAAAGAAATTCCATGTGCAAAGTAACACATATGTGTTGAAAGGGACTTGCTCTTGGCTTGTCTCATTTTTTCTTTGTGACTCTTTTTTGTTGTTAATAATGTTAGTGTGTCCCTCACGAGACCTGTGCTTGTGAATATACTCTGGAAACTTGGTGTTCCTTCGTTCGTTCTACTTTCCGCTCCTCTGTGAGAACACCGACCTTTGCATGGATATAACACCCCTCGCTGGCCATCTGCAGTTAATTTGCATTGCCAGTCTTTATGTGTAGGCTTCGACATTGAGGGCTTGCTGTTCAAGGCCTGATGATAATATGGGAGTTAGCTCGCCTCACAACTCAAGAGTGGACATAGAAACATAGAAAATAAATTTAGATGCAGGAGGAGGCGATTCGACCCTTCGAGCCAGCACCGCCATTCATTGTGATCACGGCTGATCATCCACGGGCAATAACCCGTGCCTGCCTTCTCCCCATATCCCTTGATTCCACTAGCCCCTAGAGCTCTTTCTAACTCTCTCTTAAATCCATCCAGTGATTTGGCTTCCACTGCCCTCTGAGACGTAAATCCAAGATCTTTTATCTTTCTTAAATGGGACTTCACAATTTCCGAAAATACATTACAGTGAAGTACCCTCAAAGTGGTATCTATTGTAATTTTTATTTTAGTTTAGAGATACAACACGGAAACAGGCCCTTCGGCCCACCGACCAGGGGTCCCCGCACACTAACAATATCCTCTAGGGTCAATTTACAATTTTACTGAAGCCAAATTAACCTAGAAACTTCAGTTAATCAGTTTAGTTTATTGTCACATGTACTGAGGGTACAGTGAAAAGCTTTTGTTGCATGCTAACCAGTCGTCTGCACGTCTTTGGGTGCGGGAGGAAACTAGGGCACCCGGGGAAAACCCACACGGTCACCGGGAGAACATACAAACCCCGTAAAGACAGCACCCGTGGTCAGGATCAAACCCGGGTCTCTGGCGCTGTAAGGCAGCAACTCTACCGCTGCGCCACCGTGCCGCCCAATGTCGGAACTGTGGCAGCCAATATAAGTCCCCGAAAACAACAAACTAAAATAATGTGATATGGACCAGAAAATTTGTTTTAGTGATGTTGATTTGTAGGATAAATATTGGTCAGGGCACTGGGGACAACTTGCCTGCTCTTCTTTAAATAGTGGCATGGGCACCTATAGGCATCCTGAGAGGACAGACAGGGTCTTAGTGCAAGGTCTCTTTCAAAAGACATTTATTTTTATTGTATTCACAAAATGCTGGAGTAACTCAGCAGGTCAGGCAGCATCTCAGGAGAGAAGGAATGGGTGACGTTTCGGGTCGAGACCCTTCTTCAGACTGATGTCAGGGGGGCGGGACAATTTTTATTGTGCTTCACTGATCCCTTAATCTTAATTTATATCCCACTTCTTTCACTTTCGCTAGTTCTGCACTATAGAACTTCAAATGGGTTCAGTTAGAACAAATTAATCTCCTCGAGAATAGAGATTACAGTCTTTTTGGCAGCTGATCTGTAACTCAAACGATGCAGATTTGGAAAGAATGTGAAGTATTAGAGTTCAGTTTAATTACTGTAATAAGGGGAAAATAATTGGCATTGAAACTAAGTGTATTCTTCACAGTTGTGCATTACTCCTATGTTTTTTAAAAATGTTTGATTGTTGCCAGAACACAAGGCTACTGTGTTGCTTGAGCTGAATTATCCAATGTGAACTGATGTTAGCAATCTTGGTTCTTGTGTGACAAACATCTGGTATGGGCATTACAGCAAATTTGGTAAAAGCATTCATGGGAATAGAGTACATCGGATTGTCCCAAGCACCATGAGGCAGGACAGACAGTAGTGCTTATTGTATATGATTTCACATAAAACTACAATGAAAAGAAATACAGAGCCGTGGCATTCATTTTATTTTTGCCTGACTTTTCTTCTCTCCTGAAAGTACTGACTGTTTCTGGGGTACAGACAGCATCTCACTTGAGCAAGTTTAGCAGTGGCCCCTGGCTATTCAGCTACACAACATCTCACAGTTATGCCTGACCTCCTTCGCACAAGCGGACTTTCTAGCAAGATGCCAATTGGGACCAGGACCCTGAATGCTCCTCTTTTCACTATCTGTAACCACCCATCCCTTTTCTACTTCAAAAAGTATTCCAGATTAGCTATTCTTTAGTTTTAGTTTAGAGATCAGCGCGGAAACAGGCCCTTTGGCCCATCGAGTCCATGCCGACCAGCGATCCCCGCACACTAACACTATCCTACACACACTAAGGACAATTTTACATTGATACCAAGCCAATTAATGTACAAACCTATACATCTTTGGAGGGTGGGAGGAAACCGGAGCACCCGGAGAAAACCCACGCGGTCACGGGGAGAACGTCCAAACTCCGTACAGACAGCACCCGTCGTCGGGATTGAACCCGGGTCTTTGGCGCTGTGAGCGCTGTAAGGCAGCAACTCTACCGCTGCGCCACCGTGCCACCAGTTGCTGAATATCTTTGTGTGCCTTCATGATGTTCCCTCTGACTTGCAGCACCAGCCCTGCAACTGTTCTCTGTTCCCAATTCTTAGATGCTTCTTTTGTTTTTCTCTGCAGCGTGAAAGGTGTGGTGCTACTGTGATTGCCTCCGCGTATGGATTTGGCAACATAGCTCAACATTATGTTTACTTTGATTGTTACTTTACAATGATACTGGATTACTTTTCTTGGATCACTCCCCATTGGCTTACGGCCAGAAGAATTAGGAGCAGGAGGATGGCACTCAGTCGTTCAGGCCTGCTCTGACACTTAATAAGATCATGGGCTACTTGACTGTAACCTCCTCTTGATTCCTGTTACCCTGGTTATCTTACTCCCCCCCACCCCCGCTGTTAGGTACCTATCTATCTCTACCTTCATTCCAGTCTAGAGGTAGGTTGGCTAGATGGGGCGGCACAGGCAGCACCTGAGACCCGGGTTCGATCCCGACTTCGGGTGCTGGCTGTACGGAGTTTGTACGTTCTCCCCATGACCTCGTGGGTTTTCGCTGAGATCTTCGGTTTCCTCCCACACTCTAAAGACGTACAGGTCTGTAGGTTAGTTGGCTTGGGTTTGTATACTTGGTATAAGTGTAAATTGTCCCCAGTGCGAATGGTACCTTGAAGGCTTGCTTGGAGTAAGTCAAAGTAGTTAGGATTGAGGGTGAGAGAGAATTTTGAAACTGTAAAATTCACCTCATGGTACTGATCAAGGCAAGGCTTTGACATTCAAGATTGGGTAGATGGGGATGCAGAGACTGAGTGGACGGCTGTTTACGGCTACCTGCTTAAATGGAAAGTAAACATCGACATGGAATATTTTTCCAAATAACTGTTACTGTATTGCATTTTTTACGTAGTTCAGCAATATTAATTATGTATGACTTCTATTTTTATTCTAGTGGGAAAGGTTCTGCATTTATCCACATTAAATTTCATTTGACACGTTTTGCCCACTGCCAAATATTGTCAGAAAGAAAGATTTGCAATTTCACAATTTCAGGGAGCCCTGAAGCACCGTGAATGAAGATTTTTTTATAATTTCATCACTGTTGTAGGAAATAAGACAGCCAATTTATACAAAGTCCCACAGGCAGGTTCAGCGATGATTTGTTTTGATGGTATTAGTTGAGGGACAAAGGTTTTCCAAAACATTAGAATAACTTTCTGGTAACTCTTAGGAACTTTTGATCTTTTATATCAACCTGAGAGAGTAGATAATCCTTGCTTTAATATATCGTCCAAAATACAGCACCTTCTAGAAACATAGAAACATAGAAATTAGGTGCAGGAGGAGGCCATTCGGCCAGATTCATTGTGATCATGTCTGATCATCCTCAATCAGCAACCTGTGCCCAACTTCTCCCCATATCCCTTGATCCCACTAGCTCTCTCTTAAATTCATCCAGTGATTTGGCCTCCACTACCCTCTGTGGCAGAGAATTCCACAAATTCACAACTCTCTGGGTGAAAAAGTTCCTTCTCACCTCAGTTTTAAATGGTCTCCCCTTTATTATAAGACTGTGGCCCCTGGTTCTGGACTCCCCCAACATTGGGAACATTTTTCCTGCATCTAGCTTGTCCAGTCCTTTTATAATTTTATACGTCTCTATAAGATCCCCTCTCATCCTTCTAAACTCCAGTGAATACAAGCCTAGTCTTTTCAAACTTTCTTCATATGACATTCTACTGAGCATTACTCAAGCATGCATTGGAAATTTAATCCAACAACATTGAAATCATATGCAGATTTCTTATTGATTATTAGGCTATTAAATTCCTTACTTTTTTTTGATAAAACTCATCTGTTCATGGCTTTCCAGAGAGTTTAATTGCCTCCTAAACTGTAAGAACCTAAAAACAGTCCAGTTTAGATAAAACATATCCCATTAAAAGGCCATCTTTTACGAGGATGTTGCCCGAACCTGAGGGAGAGGTTGAGTCGGCTAGGACAGAGGTTTATAAGATCATGAGAAGACGGGATAGGGTCTCTCCTAGATGCACAGTCTATTTCCTAGATTAGGGGAATCAAGTACCAGAGAACATAACATTAAGGTGGGGGGGAAAGATTTAATAGGAACCTGAGGGGCATCTTTCTCACACCGAGGGTGGTGGGTGTCTGGAACGAGGAGGAGGAGGGAGTTGAGGCAGGTACTATAAGACATTTGGACAGGTACATGGATAGGAAAGGTTTAGAGGGATATGCGCCAAACATGGTGGGACTAGTGTGGAAGGGACATGGGCAAGTTGGGCCGATGGGCCTGTTTCCATGCCGTCTGACTCTATGACTCAATCTTCTTGCTTGAGAATGTACCCCCATATCTTGGAAATCTAAAATCCTTTTCAAACACCATCTGTCTGGCCATATTTTTAATCTGCATTTACCAAAACAGTCCAGTAGATAAGCTTAACGCCTTTACCATTTATATCCAGATCCCTTAAACTCTCTTGGGAGGACTCTCATCCATTGTTTTCTGCATCAACTATTACTGCTGCTTGGTTCCTGTACGTAGACAGAATTTTCCTCACCGACTGTTTATTTGCTACCTCCCTCCGATTTCCTTCACTTCTACCACCTCCTCCTCCTCACCCAAATCAAATGAGAAAGATAGTTAGTCCTGGGAACAGCTCCATCCAAGACCGCAAGAAAGTGCAGAGAGTTGTGGACGCAGTCCAGCCCATCACACAAACCAACCTCCCTTCCATCGCCTCCATCTACACCTCACGCTGCCTCGGCAAGGCCAGCAGCCCAGACCATCACACAAACCAACCTCCCTTCCACTGACTACATCTACACCTCAAACTGCCTCGGCAAGGCCAGCAGCATAATCAAGGACCAGTCTCATCCTGGCCACTCCCTCTTCTCCCCTCTCCCATCGGGCAAGAGGTACAGAAGTGTGAAAACGCACACCTCCAGATTCAGGGACAGTTTCTTCCCAGCTGTTATCAGGCAACTGAACCGTCCTACCACAACCAGAGAGCGGTGCTGAACTACTATCTACCTCTTTGGTGACCCTCGGACTATCCTTGACTGGACTTTGCTGGGTTTACCTTGCACTAAACGTTATTCCCTTATCATGTATCTATACACTGTAAGTGGATCGATTGTAATCATGTATTGTCTTTCTGCTGACTGGTTAGCTAGCACGCAACAAAAGGTTTTTACTCTAACTCGGTACATGTGACAATAAACTGAACTGAACTGAACTGAGTTGAACTTCACAGTTCTTTTGATGTTGAGGATTGAATGCCTTGAACTGTTGACTTCAAATACTTCCTCCGCCCCGTTCTGTTCTTTCTGGAGTGATAAAACGTAACATTCTTTGGTGTTTTTGCAGACTATTATCGTGATCTCGCAAATAAAATACACTGGGAATCCTCAGCAGGAGATAGAAACAGTTAATTTTCAAGTCACAAAGCACAGGAGGAACTCAGCTGGTCTGGCAGCATCTGGGGAGGGCATTGACAGGCAACTGATATCAGTCTGAAGAAGGGTCCTGACCCCAAACATTGTCTGTCAATTTCCTCCCCAGATGCTGCCAGACCCACTAAGTTCCTCCAGCACTTTGTGTTTTGCTCAAGATTCCAGCACCTGCAGTTACGTGTTTCTCTTCTTAATGTTTCAAGTCGATAACCTTTCATCAGAACACACTGGATATTGACCGTGAAATGTTCACATTGTTTCTCTCTCCTTGAGTACTGCTCAACCTATTAAGCATTTCCTGCTTCTCTATTTTCTATTTTGGTTTTCCAACATCGACTTATTTTGTTTTTATGTGTTTGAATGATAGCTTTTCGTCATATAAATTCTGCAAATCCGTTTAAAATAACTGAAAATAACTTTGGGCGTGACAATAATCTGCTGAATGAAAAGATAAAAAACAGAGCTGTGCCTCCTCCAAAGCCTCGTGAGGTCTGTAGTTGACAATTTCTGCTCAACACAAACTGGCTTCCAAGAATATGCTGAAAGCAATGATTCCCCGGCCATTAAACACAATGGCTTGTGCTGTGATTGAGTTTCAAAGCAGGCATCTCTGACACATCAGTAAAAACAAACAGTTTGCATCAGCAGCACTAACACTTGTTTGAGGATGTAATGGAACGATTGATCAACGTTTTTACCACAGAGCTCTTTGCAAGACTTGGCAGAAGCATTGTTTTCCCTGATTGGAATTTAGCCTTGAACCATTTCTATCATGCTACAATAATTGAATTACAAAGCACAAAACGACATATAAGAGGAAAGATAAAAGGACCTAAAAGGGAGACGTGACGTTTCGGGACGTCTCGACTTGAAACGTCATCTATCCATGTTCTCCAGAGATGCAGCCTGACCCGCTGAGTTACTGCAGCACTCTGTGAAACGTCACCTATCCATGTTCTCCAGAGATGCTGCCTGACCCGCTGAGTTACTCCAGCACTTTGTGTCTATCTTCAGTTTAAACCAGCATCTGCAGTTCCTTCCTAAACATATAAGAGGGAGTTTAGAAAGATGTTTCTGTTCCTGAATTCTGCATGGAGCGACAACTTTTGCTTTCAAATCAGGACCGGAATTGAACTCTCTCCCCTTCACAAACTGGGCTCCAGTTTCTCAGAATCAATTATCTTATGATAACTCCTTTTTGTGTAAGTCAGATGAATGCCAAATCATGTTGTCAATATCTGCGCATGCATGTTCTTTCCAGATAAAGCCACCACTGGGAGAGAGGCAATGCAGGGATTACAACCCAGCGGTATGAATATTGATTTCTCTAACCCCGTAACCACTGCATTCCCTCTCTCTCCATCCCTCCCTCCCCCACCCAACTCTCACCAGCTTTCGTTCTCACCTAGCCACAGCTAACATATAACATATAACATATAACAGCTACAGCACGGAAACAGGCCCGTTCGGCCCTTCCAGTCCACGCCGACCACTCTCTCTGACCTAGTCTCATCTACCTGCACTCAGACCATAACCCTCTAATCCCCTCTTATCCATATACCTATCCAAATTACTCTTAAATAATAAAATCGAGCCAGCCTCCACCACTTCCACCGGAAGCCCATTCCAAACAGCCACCACCCTCTGAGTAAAGAAGTTACCCCTCATGTTACCCCTAAACTTTTGTCCCTCAATTCTGAAGCTATGTCCCCTTGTTGGAATCTTCCCCACTCTCAAAGGGAAAAGCCTACCCACGTCAACTCTGTCCGTCCCTCTCAAAATTTTAAAAACCTCTATCAAGTCCCCCCTCAACCTTCTACGCTCCAAAGAATAAAGACTCAACCTGTTCAACCTCTCTCTGTAGCTTAAGTGCTGAAACCCAGGCAACATTCTGGTAAATCTCCTCTGTACCCTCTCCATTTTGTCGACATCTTTCCTATAATTTGGCGACCAGAACTGCACACCATACTCCAGATTCGGCCTCACCAATGCCCTGTACAATTTCAACATCACATCCCAACTTCTATACTCGATGCTCTGATTTATAAAGGCAAGCATACCAAATGCCTTCTTCACCTCCCTATCCACATGAGATTCCACCTTCAGGGAACAATGCACAGTTATTCCCAGATCCCTCTGTTCCACTGCATTCCTCAATTCCCTACCATTTACCCTGTACGTCCTATTTTGATTTGTCCTACCAAAATGCAGCACCTCACACTTATCAGCATTAAACTCCATCTGCCATCTTTCAGCCCACCCTTCCAAAAGGCCCAAGTCTCTCTGTAGACTTTGAAACTCTACTTCATTACTAACTACACCACCTATCTTAGTATCATCTGCATATTTACTAATCCAATTTGCCACACCATCATCCAGATCATTAATGTAAATGACAAACAACAGTGGACCCAACACAGATCCCTGGGGCACTCCACTAGACACTGGCCTCCAACCTGACATACAATTGTCAACCATTACCCTCTGGTATCTCCCATTCAGCCATTGTTGAATCCATCTTGCAACCTCACTATTAATACCCAACGATTTAACCTTCTTAATCAACCTTCCATGTGGAACCTTGTCAAATGCCTTACTGAAGTCCATATAGACAACATCCACAGCCTTGCCCTTATCAATTTCCCTGGTAACCTCTTCAAAAAATTCAAGAAGATTAGTCAAACATGACCTTCCAGGCACAAATCCATGTTGACTGTTTCTAATCAGGCCTTGTTTGTCCAAATAATTATATATATTGTCCCTAAGTATCTTTTCCATTAATTTTCCCACCAGACGTCAAACTAATAGGTCTATAATTGCTAGGTTTACTTTTAGAACCTTTTTTAAACAAGGGCACAACATGCGCAATGCGCCAATCTTCCGGCACCATCCCCGTTTCTAATGACGTTTGAAATATTTCCGTCATAGCCCCTGCTATTTCTGCACTAACTTCCCTCAATGTCCTAGGGAATATCCTATCAGGACCTGGAGACTTATCCACTTTTATATTTTTCAAAAGCGTCCGTACCTCCTCTTCTTTAATCCTCCTCATTTCCATCACTACTCTGCTTGTTTCGCTTACCTCACATAATTCAATATCCTTCTCCTCAGTGAATACCGAAGAAAAGAAATTGTTTAATATCTCCCCCATTTCTTCCGGCTCAGCACATAGCTGTCCACTCTGACTCTCTAATGGACCAATTTTGTCCCTCACTATCCTTTTGCTATTGACATATCTGTAGAACCCCTTGGGGTTTACTTTTACATTACTTGCCAAAGCAGCCTCATATCTTTTTTTCGCTTTTCTAATTTCCTTCTTAAGATTCCTTTTACATTCTTTATATTCCTCAAGAACCTCATTTACTCCCTGCCGCTTATATTTATTGTATATCTCCCTCTTTTTCCGAACCAAGTGTCCAATTTCCCTGGAAAACCACGGCTCTTTCAAATTATTATTCTTTCCTTTCCACCGAACAGGGACATAAAGACTCTGTACTCTCAAAATTTCACCTTTAAATATCCTCCATTTCTCTATTATATCCTTTTCATAAAACAAAAAGTTCCATTTCACTCCTTTTAAATCCTTTCTCATCTCCTCAAAATTAGCCTTTCTCCAATCCAAAATCTCAACCCTTGGTCCAGATTTGACCTTCTCCATAATGATATTGAAACTAATGGCATTGTGATCACTAGACCCAAAGTGCTCCTCAACACATACCTCCGTCACCTGACCCATCTCATTTCCTAACAGGAGGTCCAACACTGCCCCTTCTCTGGTAGGCACCTCTACGTATTGCTGCAAAAAACTATCCTGCACACATTTTACAAACTCCAAACCATCCAGCCCTTTAACAGAATGTGATTCCCAGTCTATATACGGAAAATTGAAATCACCCACAATCACTACTCTGTGCTTACTACTAATATCTGCTATCTCCTTACATATTTGCTCTTCTAATTCTCGTTCCCTATTTGGCGGTCTATAATACACCCCTATAAGTGTTGCTAAATCTTTCTCATTTCTGAGTTCCACCCAAACAGCCTCCCTAATCGAGCCTTCTAGTCTGTCCTGCCAAAGCACTGCTGTGATATCCTCCCTGACAAGCAATGCAACACCCCCACCTCTTGCCCCTCCGATTCTATCACATCTGAAACAATGAAATCCTGGAATATTTAATTGCCAATCGCAACCCTCCTGCAACCATGTTTCACTGATCGCCACAACATCATACTTCCAGATGTCAATCCAGGCTCTAAGCTCATCCACCTTTCTTACAATGCTCCTAGCATTAAAATATACACATTTAAGGGACCCATCATTTCTTATTCTCAGTTTATTTCTTTTCCCTTCTTTCTCTCCTACATATTGGGTCTGAGTGTTTCCCTTTTCTGCCTCCTGCCTCACACACTGCCTATTAGCTATCTGTGTTTGAGTCCCTCCCCCCAACCGTACAAGTTTAAAGTCTCCGCAATTACCTTAGCAAATCTCCCCGCCAGGATATTGGTTCCCCTCAGGTTCAGATGCAACCCGTCCTTTTTGTACAGGTCATACTTCCCCCAGAAGAGGTCCCAATGATCCAGAAACTAGAAACCCTGCTCCCTGCACCAGTTCCTCAGCCACGTATTTATCCTCCACCTCACTCCATTCCTATTCTCACTATCGCCTGAGATTATTGCTTTGGAAGTCCTTTTTTTTAACTCTCTTCCTAGCCCCCTAAATTCTCCTTTCAGGACCTCTTCCCTTATCCTACCTATATTGTTGGTACCTATATGTACCACGACCTCTGGCTCCTCTCCCTCCCCTTTCAGGATATCCTGGACACGCTCAGACACATCCCGGACACCGGCACCAGGGAGGCAAACCACCATCCGGGTCTCCCGACTGCGTCCACAGAAACGCCTATCTGACCCCCTCACTATAGAGTCCCCTATTACTATCGCTCTCCTCTTCCTTTCCCTACCCTTCTGAGCAACAGGGCCGGACTCCTTGCCAGAGGCCCGGGCACCGTCGCTGCCCCCAGGTAGGCTGTTCCCCCCAACAGTACTTAAACAGGAGTACTTATTTCCAAGGGGTACAGCCACCGGGGTACTCCCTAGTCCCTGCCTCTGCTCCTTGCCCCCCCTAACAGTGACCCACTTGTCTACCTCCCGTGGTCTTGGAGTGACCACCTCTCTGTAACTCCTATCTATAACCTCCTCACTCTCCCTGACCAGACGGAGGTCATCAATCTGCCGCTCCAGGTTCCTAATACGGTCCCTTAGGAGCCCCATCTCGTCACACCTGGCGCAGATGTGGATGTCTGGAAGACTATCAGACTCCCAGATTCCCCACATCCGACACCCAGAACAATAAACTGCCCTGGCACTCATACTCCACAAACAAAGCCCCGTGCTCGGTTTACTAAACCTACCGCCCGGCCGCTACTCCAACTGCTCCAACCGCCCACCCAAAAGAACTGAGTGATCTCCTGGGAGGGGCGAAAAACCGGATTAAAAAACCCAGGCCAATTTGGGGAAAAAAATCCGGGAAATTCCTCTCCGACCCCAAGCTAGGCGATCGAAACTTGTCCGGGAGATCACACAGGTCTTACTCCTTACTATCCCCACCCAATCCCCACACAATACTTCCCAAGCAACACAGCTTAGTGCTGCTACTTGCTGCTGCTGCTGCTACTTGCTGCTGTTGCTGCTGCTGCTGCTGCTGCTGCTACTTGCTGCTGCTGCTGCTAACAATGGCCTGTTTCCATTATCATATCATATCATATATATACAGCCGGAAACAGGCCTTTTCGGCCCTCCAAGTCCGTGCCGCCCAGCGATCCCCGTACATTAACACTATTCCCCGTACATTAACACTATCCTACACCCACTAGGGACAATTTTTACATTTACCCAGCCAATTAACCTACATACCTGTACGTCTTTGGAGTGTGGGAGGAAACCGAAGATCTCGGAGAAAACCCACGCAGGTCACGGGGAGAACGTACAAACTCCTTACAGTGCAGCACCCGTAGTCAGGATCGAACCTGAGTCTCCGGCGCTGCATTCGCTGTAAAGCAGCAACTCTACCGCTGCGCTACCTTACTTTTTTGCATATCTTTCATTCATTTGTTCTATATCTCTCTGCATCATCGTCTATATCTCTCGCTTCCCTCTCCCCCGACTCTCAGTTTGAAAAGGGCCTCGACCTGAAACGTCACCCATTCCTTCTCTCCAGAGATGCTGCCTGTCCCGCTGAGTTACTCCAGCATTTTCGGTTTAAACCAGCATCTGCAGTTCCTTCCTACACATTAAGTCATTGGTACATATGTATACACAGTCATGGTTCAAATATTCAATGAGCCTGACATAACCTCACCAGCGAATGCCATAGGTCAAAATTTGCTTTTGGTCTTTATTGCTAAATGAGTGCTAGGCTGACGGCCATCATTCTGATCTTTGTTTTCATTGTTACTGGAGTCAAAAGTTAAATTGAGAGCCTGCACGCTTCTATATGTTCTGTTCTAGCAACCCAAAGACTAATTTCTACAGAAAGATAGACACAAAAAGCGGGTCAGGCAGCATCTCTGGAGAGAAGGAATGGGTGACGAGATGCTGTCTGTCCCGCTGAATTACTCCAGCGTTTTGTGTCTATCATCGGTGTAAACCAGCTTCTGCAGTTCCTTCCTACACCACTCATTTCTCCACTTTTCCCCAATGTTTTATACGTTCAGCAAGTTTCTTATTTACTGGGTACACGTAATTTTGAACTGGTTACTAATTTTTTGTGGCAAATTTACCTTTTGGATATCTGTGTTAGTAATTTAGGATTTCCACTCTCCACTTGAGTTTTCCCCTCTATGAAGAAATCAAGGTGACTGGATTCAGGAAGCAATAATATGACACGATGCGATAGAACTTTATTTATATATATAGTATAAGAAGATAACTGCAGAACTTTATTTATCCCAGGAGGGAAATTGATCTTAATCTTGCCTTACTAACCTCTTGATCAGATAAACTTTTATATAAACCAGGGTGATTGGAACTTCAGACGAAATGTGTAGGAAGGAACTGCAGCTGCTGGTTTAAACTGAAGATAGACTGAGGTCTGAAGAAGGGTCTCGACCCAAAGCATCGCCCATTCCTTCTATCCAGAGATGCTGCCTGTCCCGCTGAGTTACTGCAGCATTGTGTGTCCATGATCGGAACTTCAGCTGTTTTTGGTACCTTCTTTAGAATTTGGTCAGTAGGTTTGAAAAAGGCCAGTGATCTCCTCATAATGATGGTCAATGCTTTACAAATGTCCCTCCCTGAGCTCTCTCAGCACTTAGACAAATGCTTTTTATCCCTGGGCTTTGCAGCCTTTTTCTGGTGTTGCAGATTACTAGTTCGCAAGATTATGTGCACTATTTCCTTGGCTGTTTTATCCTTTAGGAAATTTATTGGGAAATTTTGTATAGGGGCCATGTGGTTGAATATTAGATTTTAATGACGCAGGTTAACCAAACCTTTTTTGTTTGCATTTCAAGTATTGAGCCTGGTGAATGTCTGAAAGCTTTTTGACAATTGTAAAATGTAAAGCACCCTCGTGTCAGTCCTCATGCCTTCCAGCTTCTCCATTGCTGTCTGAATTCACTCCAGTCGAGTTCAAAAGCTGATATTATTAAGAATTGTCTGCCTCTGGCACTGAACTAATCACGTCCCATGATAGAACTGCCTGCTGATCTGACCAGAGTGGATGCCAGCGCTTCAGGCTTTCGACAACAGTGCATTGGGAAATAAGTAACAGTTCTGCCATTTTCACCTGCATTCAAAGTAGTTTGCATTTCAATAAAATGCAAACAGTCCAAAATAACGTTTTCTGCCTACTTCCGAAAATATAATGCAAGAGAAGGCTGTGAGGAGAGGATGCCAGGGGAGTGGGAGAGGAGATGGCGGGGGTGAGGCACTAGGTGGTGCTCAAAAAGGAGGGGGGGGGGAAGCTAATATTTAAAATGAGCAAAAACAAGTATTCCTGTACAGAATGTAATAAAAAAAGGAACTGCAGATGCGGGTTTACACAAAAGGACACAAAATGCTGGAGTAACTCAGCAGGCCAGGCAGCATCACTGGAGAACATGGATAGGTGACGTTTCACAGAGTGCTGGAGTAACTCAGCGGGTCAGGCAGCATCTGTGGAGAACATGGACAGGTGACGTTTCACAGAGTGCTGGAGTAACTCAGCGGGACAGGCAGCATCTGTGGAGAACTTGGATAGGTGACGTTTCACAGAGTGCTGGAGTAACTCAGCAGGCCAGGCAGCATCACTGGAGAACATGGATAGGTGACGTTTCGGGTCAGGACAGTTTGAAGAAGGGTCCCAACCCTAAACGTCACCATTCACTTTTCTCCAGAGATGCTGAGTTACTCCAGCATTTTGTGTCTATCTTTGTGTTTACTCCTTTACAGAATTTGCTTGAAGATTAAATGCAGGATGTTGGTCAGCAAGTGCAGAATGGATTTGGGGAAATTGAAGAATTATAACATGTGTGAGCACAGGAATTGTATATGCCAGTATAAATGCTTTGCCTGGAAAGGGCTCTACTTCTCCTGCTTGATTTCTTGCCTTCTATCCTGAAAACACTGACTCATGCCGTGGCACAATTCCCTGTGCACAGATCATTCCACATGCAGGAGCCTTGGCACTCAGTTTGAGCAAGCAATTTGACTGGGGGCAGGGATGTCACGGACAAGAAGTATGATCTGAATAACTGTATACGTACCGCAGTTTAAGGCTGTTAATCAGCATCACATTTAGCTGTTTCTTATTGTGCATGGCTGTTAAAAATGCTGATTTGTTGTTTGGATTTTATTGTGGTGGTCATAAGTGATAGGAGCAGAATGAGGCCATTTGGCCCATCAAATTTACTCTGCCACAATCATGGCTGATCTATCTCTCCCTCCTAACCCCATTCTCCTGCCTTCTCCCCATAACCCCTGACACCCGTACTAATCAAGAATCTATCTATCTCTGCCTTAAAAATATCCACTGACTTGGCCTCCACAGCCGTCTGTGGCAAAGAATCCCACAGATTCACCACCCTCTGACTAAAGAAACTCCTCCTCATCTCCTTCCTAAAAGAACATCCTTTAAATCTGAAGATATGATCTCTAGTCCTAGACTCTCCCACTAGTGGAAACATCCTCTCCACATCCACTCTATCCAAGCCTTTCACTATCCTGTACGTTTCAATGAGGTCCCCCCTCATTCTTCTAAACTCCAGCGAGTACAGGCTCGTACCCAGGTCACTGGCGCTGTAAGGCAGCAACTCTACACGCTGCACCAGGGAACATTTAGTTTAGAGATACAGCATGGAAACAGGCCTTTAGGCCCACTGAGTCCAAGTCGACCATTGATCCCCCGTTCACACTAGTTCTGTGTTATTCCACGTTCTCATTCACTCCCTACACACTAGGGGCAATTTACACAGGGCCAATTAACCTACACACCTGCACATCTTCGGGATGCTGGAGGAAACCGGAGCACCCGGAGGAAACCCACGCGGTCACACTGGGCGAACGTACAAACTGTACAGAGACAGCACCCGATGTCAGGATCAACCCTAGGTGTCTGGTGCTGTGAGGCAGCAGCTCTACCTGCTGCACCTTTGTTCTACCCTATTTGTGGAGAGAGTACCGAGTTAATGTTTCAATTAACTTCAATTATCTTTTTGGTCAAAGTTAACCTTCTGTTGAAAGCTCATCAACCTGAAACCTTAATTCTGTTTCTGTCTGCACAGGCGCAGTCTTTACCTCCATTTTCTGTTGGTGATGTGAAAACCGTACTGCTCACCCTATATCGGGAGGTAGTCTGGTTAGCCATTTATAACCAGGCAAGACAGTGCGTAGTGCCAGCAGCAGCAGCAACCAATGCCAGAGGTGCTCATGCTTCTGAGCGAGCAGGCACGTACCACATCTTGAAAGGATTCTTTGCTTCTCACGCAGCAGAAATGCCATCCTTTCATGTTTACAGCTTTTACTCTGATGTTGGCAGTGGTGCCGAATCCATAAAAGGGATTAAGTCTCCCCATTGTTGAGCTGCAATGTCAAGCAAACTCATTTAAAGTCAGGGTTTCTGCTTTTAAATATTTACTAGACCAAGTGGACCCGTTGGGCCCAAACCTCTCCTGCATTGGTGCAGCACCCTCTCTTCCCCCCCTCCCCTTTCCCCCCTCCCCCCTTCCCCTCCCCCCCACTCCATCCCCCTCAAGATTCAAGATATCTTTATTTGTCATCCAAAAAAACAAGTTTTTTGGACGAAATTTAGTCACCCACAGTCCAATAATAAAAGCAATAAAACAAGCAAATTACACAACCCCAACCAACACACAAAAAAAAGAAACATCCATCACAGTGAGTCTCTTCCAGTCCCCTCCTCACTGTAATGGAAGGCCAGAATGTCTTTTCCCTTCCCCTGCCGTCTTCTCCCGCGGCCAGGCTGGTGTCGTTGCCACGTTAACCCCCCTTATCCTCCCCCTCCCTCCACCCCCTCCCTCCACCCCCCTCCCTCCCTAGGAGATAGATTTAAACTTTGAAATATGAATAACTTGAAAAATATAACACCAATTTCAATGAAACTTCTTCCATTAGCACCAAAGGGACGACGGTGAGTAAGGTGGGCCTAAAATTGTTGCGCTATCGTGTACCGTTTTGGCTGTAGTTCAGGAACAAACGAACAAACAAACGAGAGTGTTAGTATATAGATGGCACTGTATGTTTGTCCAGTAGTGCCTTTGAAAATACTTGTAAACGAATGGCTTGAATGAATCCATTATATTGGAATGAAATGGAGATGGGGATTGTGACCTCTTTGGGCAAGGATTCATCTGAGTTTGGGGTGTGGTTCCATAATCTGGAAGGTGACTTTCTTTTAGCTGTTTGTTGAGTGCTGTATTACATTGGAGGGGTTGCATTTATTTTCTGCCTATAATTGCCCTCAGATAATGGCTGTAGTGACCTTTCATCTTGAGCCACTACAATCCCTCTCTGTTGGTGCCGCCTGTGATATTGTCAGGGAGGGAATTGCTGAATAGTGGCCCAGTGATGTTGAAGACAAAATAACACATCAAGCTAGGCTGCCATGTGACTTTCAGGAGAACCTAGAAGCCTTGATAGGAGGTAGATACAAAATGCTGGAGTAACTCAGCGGGTCAGGCAGCATCTCAGGAGAGAAGGAATGGGTGACGTTTCGGGTCGAGGCCCTTCTTCAGTTTGAAGAAGGGTCTCGAGCCGAACCGTCCTCAGTCTGAAGAAGGGTCTCGACCCAAAACGTCACCCATTCCTTCGCTCCTGAGATGCTGCCTGACCCGCTGAGTTACTCCAGCATTTTGTGTCTACCTTCGATTTGAACCAGCATCTGCAGTTATTTTCCTACACAGCCTTGATGGAAGGTGGCTTGGGATGAGGTTGCTGTGAAGACTCAAAATGATTCAGTGAGCAAATACTTTATTTAGATTAACTAACAGATTCAGCATGTGAACGATAAGTACAGTAAATATGAACAATTTTATTCTAATTGTGGTTTAAAATTGTATTATTTCATTGACTTGGTTACATAGAAACATAGAAAATAGGTGCAGGAGGAGGCCATTCGGCTCTTCGAGCTAGCACTGCCATTCATTGTGATCATGGCTGATTGTCCACAATCAATAACCCATGCCTGCCTTCTCCCCATATCCCTTGATTCTACTCGCCCCTAGAGCTCTATCTAACTCTTAAATCCATCCAGTGATTTGGCTTCCACTGCCCTCTGAGTTCCACAAATTCACAACTCTCTGGGTGAAAAAGTTTCTTCTCACCTCAGTTTTAAATGGCCTCCCCTTTATTCTAAGACTGTGGCCCCTGTTTCTGGACTGGCCCAACATTGGGAACATTTTTCCTGCATCCAGCTTGTCCAGTCCTTTTATAATTATATATATATCTCTATAAGATCCTCTCTCATCCTTCTAAACTCCAGTGAATACAAGCCTAGTCTTTTCAATCTTTCCTCACATGACAGTCCCGCCATCCCAGGGATCAATCTCGTGAACCTACGCTGCACTGCCTCAATTACAAGGATGTCCTTCCTCAAATTAGGAGACTAAAACTGTACACAATACTCCAGATGTGGTCTTACCAGGGCCCTATACAACTGCAGAAGAACCTTTTTACTCCTGTACTGAAATCCTCTTGTTATGAAGGCCAACATGACATTAGCTTTGACTGATGTTTTGCTGTCTCCCTTTCAGAGTGGCCCAAGCTTACGTGAATCAACGCAAACTGGATAACGAGGTAAAAACTCTGCAGATCCAGGCAGCTCAGTTTGCCAAGCAGACACAGCAGTGGCTCGGTATGGTGGACAACTTCAACCAGGCACTAAAGGTAAATGGGAACAGTGGAAGAACCTGACGTGTCGTGAAATATCGATTGTAATCGTGTGTTGTCTTTCCGCTGACTGGTTAGCACGCAACAAAAGCTCTTCACTGTACCTCGGTACACGTGACAATAAACTGAACTCAACTCAACTGTCATAGCACCCATTCATTTTTTTTATTGCTGTTTTAAACATACTTTAAAAGTAACATCTTGTAAAATACTTTTTGTCTTTGTCATCTGGGTTATTAGAGCTGACTGGAGACAAAAATATAAATCATGAAATCTCACACATTCCAAAGAGAATAATCCCAACCTCTCCTTCTAACTACCTGCTCTCATTCCAGGCAACATCTCTTTATTGCTACCACATCATTCCTGTAGTGCGGTGATCAGAACTTTACACAACACTCCAAGTGAGGTCTTCATGATGTTTTGTACAGCAGTGGCGCAATGTCCCACTCTTATCCTCAATGCTTCTGCCTATGAAAGCAAGCATATCAAATGCCTTCACCACTACCCTCACCACCTGTGTCACCACATTCAGCGAGCTACGGACTTGCACCCCAAGTTTGCGCTGAACATCAATGCTCCCACGGTCCCCGTCATTTACTCAATATGAATTTCACCTCCAAAGTGCATTACCTCACATTTATCTGGATTGAATTGCAAATAGGATCATCCATCCCCCATATAAAAGATAATTTTCATTCAAATTCAACTTAAAATAACATGGGGGGGATTTCTTTTCCCAACCAGAAAATAATTTTAATTTCTTAAGAACCCAAAGTTAGCCAGTGATCCAGGATCTTAAGGAAAATTGCTAACGGTGGGAGCTGTGAAAGAAGTTGTATCACACCTCATGTGTTTAGCATTTCACCAAATTCAGTCGGTGGATATCTTTTGAAATTCTTTCACACTCGAACTTGGCTCAGTGGCCAGACTGGTCTAAGTCCTAACGCTTTTCCAAAGATTACAAATGCTCTGGCTAGAAGTTGTCAGTGACATCTGTGTGTGAACATGCTACGAACCTAGAGTGGCACAACTGAACATGTTGTGCAAATTGTTTATGTTCTTGTCATATTCCTTGGTGGGGGTGTAGTGTGGGACAGTGGGGGTGGAAGTTGGCTGAATTTACACAATTGTCTTTTAATGGTGGGAACGGGGAATAAAGTGGATCTGATTTCTGGCGAGTTGCCAAGTTCACTTAGACTAGAGTCAGTAAAGAAACGTTAAACCTTGAAGTAATGAGACGCAATATCTTTGCAACAGCTGTCAGAGAGACGTGTGTTACTGCTCTTAGTCTGCTGCAACATAATCACTTAATTACTCCAGGTTAATGACGATCACACTGATGTCCTTTGTCAGTGCCTTGAATTTCCATTAATAGGTTGTCAGCAACTTTGAATGCGTTGTCGGTGGTGAGCTGAATTTTTTACTGGGTGGCTCATTCACTGTTCTTTTAATTCCGGGCTGGATTGCAGTGGTATTACTGGATGGTAGTAACGCGTGCTAGATAACACTATTTGCTTGAGTTAATAAGAGAATTCTTATTAGAATTCTCCTTCCCATCTTCAGGTAGATTTTAAGGAAATGACTTGCAAAGCATCATCTCATGGTATTTTTTTAAATGCTGCTCATACTTGCAATGTGGATTAGAGTGGGAAAACAGTTATTTTCATTTTTGGTACTTTATGAAAGTCATCTGATGATGCATTTAAACCCGATGTCTGAAGACCACTCTTAAGCACTTTGCTCATTTTCTAAAGTTATTCAAATATCTCTCACCAAATGGTCCATTAAAATGGGGCCAAACAAGTATGCAGTTTGCCTCTGACCAAGAGCCCACACCTGTGGGTATTAAGCGATCAATCTCACAGGAGTCCAGGCTAACTATAGCTGCATTAATTATTTTCAGCTTCCCAGCTGCTGCTCAAAGCAACTGGATAAATAGCCCTTTATCTTTAACTAGACCAAGTGGACCCCTTGGAAATAGGTGCAGGAGGAGGCCATTCGGCCCTTCGAGCCTGTACGCACCGCCATTCAATGTGATCATGGCTGATCATTCTCAATCAGTACCCCGTTCCTGCTTTCTCCCCATACCCCCTGACTCCGCTATCCTTAAGAGCTCTATCTAGCTCTCTCTTGAAAGCATTCAGAGAATTGGCCTCCACTGCCTTCTGAGGCAGAGAATTCCACAGATTCACAACTCTCTGACTGAAAAGGTTTTTCCTCATCTCCGTTCTAAATGGCCTACCCCTTATTCTTAAACTGTGGCCCCTGGTTCTGGAAGTGTATTTTATACACTTCTATCAGGTCTCTCCTCAAACTCTTGCGTTCCAGAGAAAACAATCCAAGTTTGTCCAACCTCTCCTTGAAGCTAGTAATTATTGTCTTTGAAAATACAATTACGCTTGCTAGTTATGTCAACGGAGCAGACAGATTTGTGCACACCATAGTCCAATGGGGTCCAAGAGATGAATGACCAGTTAATTTACCTTTTAGTGTTGATTGGAGTATACATCGATCAGCCAAAACATTATGACCACTGACAGGTGAAGTGAAGAACATTGATTATCTTGTTACAATGGCACCTGTCAAGGGGTGGGATATATTAGCAACAAGTGAACAGTCAGTTCTTGAAGTTGACGTGTTGGATGCAGGAGAAATGGGCAGGAGTAAAGACCTGAGCAACTTTGACAATTGTTATGGCCAGATGACTGGGTCAGAGCATCTCTGAAACGGCAAGGCTTGTGGGGTGCTCCCGGTCAGCAGTGGTGAGTACCTACCGACAGTGGTCCGAGGAGGGACAAACCACAAACCGGCGACAGACAGGGCGTTGGGTGCCCAAGGCTCATCGATGCGCGAGGGCAACGAAGGCTATCCTGTCTGGTCCGAACCGACAAAAGGTCAACTGTGGCACAAGTCACAGAAAATTTTAATGGTGGGCACGGGAGGAATGTGTCACAATACACAGTGCATCGCACCCTGCTGCGTATGGGGCTGCACACGGAGGACCAACAGCATATTGGGCAGGTGGGCATAGTGTTTTGGCTCATCAGGTCATAATGTTTTGGCCGAACGGTGTAAATTGTGACTAGGAGTTTGGGATAACTGATCCAACTTTCATTCATTGGGTGGAAGCTTTTTCAAAGACCAAACAATGTTCAGTTTAATATTTTACTTCAGTGGATGCCTCCTACAGTGCGACATTTCTTCAATGCTGTCTTGATGTGTCAGTCGAGATTATGTACTCTGAGTAGGGAGTAACTCAGCGGGTCAGGCAGCATCTCTAGAGAAAAGGAATGAGTGACGTTTCGGGTCAAGACCCTTCTTCAGACTGAGAGTCAGGGGAGAGGGAAATGAGAGATACAGACAGTGGGGGAGGGATGGAGTGGGCCAAACGCAAATTGGAGGACCAGCATCTCATATTTTGCTTAGGAAGATTACACCCCAGTGGAATGAATATTGATTTCTCTAACTTCAAGTAACCCCTGCATTCCCTCTCTCTCCATCCCTCCCCCACCCAAGTCATCCCAGCTTCAAAGTCGTCTTGTTGAGTCTAATTGTCTGTACTCGTTCTCACCCAGCAAACAGCTAACAATGGCCTGTTCCCTTATCATCGTTACTTATTGCATATCTTTCATTCATTTGTTCTATATCTCTCTCCATCACCGTCTATATCTCTAGTTTTCCTCTCCCCTGACTCTCACAGAAGAAGGGTCTCTACCCGAAACGGCACCTATTCCTTCTCTCCAGAGATGCTGCCTGACCCGCTGAGTTACTCCAGCTTTTTGTGTTTTATCTTCAGTTTAAACCAGCACCTGCAGTTCCTTCCTACACGACTCTTCTTGAAATTGCACGTACTTGTATAATAACAGCAATTATTTTAACAGCAATTTGTTAAAAAAAAAGGGGGGGCAGCACGATTGGTAGAACTGCTGCCTCACAACACCAGAGACCTGGTTTCTATCCTGACCTTGGGTGCTGTCTGTGTGGAGTTTGCATGTTCTCCCTGTGACCGTGTGGGGTTCCTCCCACATGTCAAAGACGTGCAGGTTTGTTGGTTAATTGGCCGCTCCTAGTGTGCAGGGAGTGGGTGCCAAAGTGAGTAACATAGAACTAGTGTAAATGGGTGATCGATGGTCAGCATGGACCCGGTGGGCCGAAGGGCCTGTTTCCATGTTGTATCTCTAATTTAAACTGAAAAGGAATCTAAAATACTGCTGCCTAGAAATTCACCGCTGATCAGTAGTGTCAGTGCATCCTACCCTGGACTTTGAAGAGAGGATACACTACTGTTAGTGTATAACACATCTATGGCTTTTCAGCACAGATCATTTTCTTGGCACAAGTTCATAGATAACTCATCAGGCTTCAGATGTATTTAACAAGCTGTGGTTTGTTAAATTCATTTTGCCCACGGGCAAGTGGCTTTCTGAACCTTCCAGCTGCACTGAGTGTCCATGTGACCATCGCACAAGGCTTGATACTCTGCTACATGACACACCCCAGCCGGCACTACTCGACACTAACTGGCAAGCACACCTCTCCACGCTAGAGCCAGCAACAATTTCCTGTTGTTGTTAAGTTATAATAATAATAATAAGCCTTTATTGTCATTGTACGTAGAGATACAACAAAATTAGGAGAGCTTCTCCTGATAAGTACAATACAATACAATACAATATATCTTTATTGTCATTGTACAGGGGTACAACGAGATTGGGAATGCGCCTCCCATATGATGCAATAATTTAATTAGCTAGTCAGTATTAATTTAAACAACAACAACCCAACGAAACATTGCAACAGTTTTAAAACAGAATCAAGTGCAAGTAGATCTGTGCCGGATCACTTGCGATGTGACCATCCGGCTCAGCAGGACCGGTTCATAGCAGCTATGGCCCTGGGGATGAAGCTGTTCCTGAGTCTGGAGGTGCGGGCGTAGAAGGCCTTGTATCGTCTGCCCGATGGTAGAAGTTCGAACAGACTGTTGCAGGGGTGTGAAGAGTCTTTGTGGATGCTGGTGGCTTTTCTGAGGCATCGTGTGTTGTAGATGCCCTCCAAGGCTGGTAGCTGTGTTCCGATGGTCCTCTGAGCTCTATGGACTACCCGCTGAAGAGCTTTCCTCTCTGCCTCCGTGTAGCTGAGGTACCACACAGGGATGCCATGTGTTAACCAAAACAAGTTAAAAAACACATCCAATACGTCATTTTAATGCTTAAAGTAGTAAATGAATATATATTTATCAGACCTAGGTAGAATATTGCACTTGGGAGAATATTGCACTTTAAAATGTAATAAATACTTTAAAAGAAATTAGTGGAATGGATGACAGCATTTCTCATGTTGTGCAAATATTTAAGGAATTTTGAGTTCTGATGACCCAGGATGGGAGGGGTCTTTGATTATGTTCCTGGCTCTGCAGAGGCACCAAGAGCTGGAGATGTCGTCCAGAGGAGGCAGAGGGCAGACACCTCCAGCTCTCGGTGCTCTGCAGAGCCAGGAAAATAATCAAAATAATAAAAGTTCAACTGTGGTCTTCTTAAGCTTTCGATTGATTCATTGGCATCTTTGCATTTATTTCCTCTCGTCAAAAATAGAAACCTTGCAAAAAATGCAGGCACTTAGCCTTTTTTAAAGGTTTCAAAAGCTGGCCTGCCTCCTGGGGACTATTTGGGCCGCTATAGCATCTGCCCTGTCCCCCAGTGACCGACCTCAGTTAAAGCTGGAGTTGGGAAGTGAGAGGTAGTTTGGGCTATTGTGTTGATGGGGTTAGAAACTGCTCAATGGTGGTTCAAAGGTGCTTTATTTGCCACATATGCAACCGCACAGTGAAATTCTTGTTGCACATATTGCACATGCAGGTGCCATTATTCAAAGTCCAGCCTGTCGGCGTGCTCGATGTGTGCGTTCCCAGTCCCACCGGTCCTTGGGCCCGGTTCCCAAAGACCTCCCTGATCCCTCCCATCATTTGGAGTGGTTACAAAATTGAGGCAGTGGGGATTGTTGATGCAAGATTAAGTGCTAGTTATTTGGGTTCTAGAAAAGGAGAAAGCATTTTGCAGCCTTGCAATTTACTTTAAAGTTGGTAAGTGTTTGAAACAGAGAGCGGTTCTGTATCTACGAGTGGGCTCAGTAGCATGGCTGACTTATCAATTACAACAGTATGGCACTTGTATATTCTCACATTGAGAATGGTGCCAGGTCCTCATCTCCTGAGGCCTGGTTGGAGAGGGACTTGGATCAGACACTTAATGGCTCTCTGCTGAGGCACTGAGGGGGTCATCTTGTCAGTGCGGGCAGTGGCCGGTGGAGTGGGATAGGCATGTTACATCTGTGATGGTGGGGACTGAGAAGGATACAGGGGAGGGAGGTGTGGAGTCAGTGCTTGAGAGGTGGTGGGGGGGGGGGGGGGTGAGTGAGGGAGAAAGCAGGATTGGTGACTTCACAGTGTGGCTGATGGAGCAGAGGCTGGAGTGATGGCGTAGATCTAGGGGTGGATATTGAAGGCGGTTGGTGGCGTGTGTTTAATGGGGTTGTCACGGTACCTCACTTCCCTGCTGGCCTCCCAGTTTGGAAGCAGAGCATGTTGACCTGCAAGTGCCCATTCGTGAGCTCCCTCAGACAGTGCAGCTCCTGCAACCGGGGTGATGTACAGGCAATGACATCCCTGATGCAGACAATGGCATGAAGGTCACAGGCTTGGCTCGTGACAAGAAGTGCACTTTGAAATCTAATGAGTGATGTGAGACAACCCAGAAATGGTCAATATGATGCTTCAATCTGGAAGAAATCAATTTTCAATTGCATAACCTTGGGGGGAGAAAAACAACGTAATGCAATTGGCAAAGCTTTCCGTTTGGAAGGTTGGCAAGACTGGACGGCAGGCAAAAACTGCCGACATGAAAATGTGTTTATAGCAGGACTGTAGGTGGCCGCTGATTATAAATCCCGTCAAGATATGACTGTAGACACAAGGAACTGCAGGTGCTGAAATCTAGAGCATTAAACAAAGTGCTGGAGAAACTCAGCGGGTTAGGCACCATCTGAGTTTGAGCTTAGTTTATTGTCATGGTGAAAAAGCATTTGTTGCGTGCTAACCTGTCAGTGGAGAAGCAATACATGATTACAATTGAGTCATCCACAGTGTACAGATACAGGATGAAGGGAACATCGTGAATAACGTTTCGTGCAAGATAAAGCCAGTAATGTCTGATCAAAGATAGTCCAAGGGTCTCCAATGAGGTAGATAATAGTTCAGCACTGCTCTCTGGGTGTTGGTAGGATGGTTCAGTTGCCTGATAACAGCTGGGAAGAAACTGTCCCTGAATCTGGAGGTGTACCTTTTGCCCGATGGGAGAGGGGAGAAGAGGTAGTGACCGGGGCGAGACTGGTCCTTGATTATACTGCTGGCCTTGCCGAGGCAGCGTGAGGTGTAGATGGAATCGATGGAAGGGAGGTTGGTTTGTGTGATGGTCTGGGCTGCTGGCCTTGCCGAGGCAGCGTGAGGTGTAGATGGAATCGATGGAAGGGAGGTTGGTTTGTGTGATGGTCTGGGCTGCGTCCACAATTCTCTGCAACTTCTTGCGGTCTTGGATGGAGCTGTTCCCAAACCGTGCTGTGATGCATCTGTGGAGGGAATGGGCGGATTGCTTTTTGGGTCGGGACCCTTCAAACTGACTGTGGTGGGGAGGAAAAGCTGCAAAAGAGAGGTGAGGGCAGGACAAAGCATGGCAAGTGATAGGTGGATACAGTTGGGGGGAGGGGGTATTGGCAAGTGTGTGGAGTAAGTGACAAAGGCTGGAAGTTAAAAGAACTTAAAAGGGCTTCAGAGAAGGAGAGAAGTGAAATGTAAAGCTGGAGGGATATAGGTGGACGGGAACAGTGGAGGAGGAGATAGAGGGGGGGGGGTTAAGACTATATTTGGCCCAGTAAGGATAAAGGGTCTTCAGTGAAAAGCTGCCTATCAATGGTCTTCTGAGATGGTGCCTGACCCGTTGAGTTCCAGCACGTTGTGACTTTTTCCTCAAGACACCAGCATCTACATATCCTTGTGTCTATAAAATCATGAGAGGAATAGACTGGGTAGATGCACAGAGTCTCTTGCCCAGAGTATATGTATCAAAGATCAGAGGACAGAGGTTTAAGGTGAGTAAAGATTTAGTAGGAATCTGAGGGGTAACGTTTTCACACAAAGGGTGGCGGGTGTATGGAACAAGCTGCCAGAGGAAGTATTTGAGGCTGGGACTATCCCAACATTTAAGAAACCATTAGAAAGGTACTTGGATAGGACAGGTTTGGAGGGATATGGACAAAACGCAAACGTGAAACAAGTGTAGATGGGACATGTTGGCCGGTGTGGGCAAGTTGGGTGGAAGGGCCTGTTTCCACGCTGTAAGTCTAAGGATAAAGGATGGTAGGTTAACAAACTGACGTGAGCAGCGCACAGATATTCATCCTGCTGGGAACTTTGTTTTCTCCTCAGGAAATTGGTGATGTGGAGAACTGGGCAAGAAGCATTGAGATGGACATGAGAACAATCGCCTCTGCGCTGGAGTACGTGTATAAAGGGCAGCTACAGCCTGCAACCTGATGCCAACCCACATACAGACACTTTGTGAGCAAGAAACCAAATCACCTTCTGAAGATAAAGCTGCCACTCTAAACACAAGCTCTGCAAATGGAGATTTCCAACAGGATGAACCCTGGACTGCCCTTCCTAATTCAAATGAAGATGTGAACTATAATATATTCCTCTCACTGTGATGGTTGGCTGCTCCAATAATCTAACAATGAATGCACATAAGCAGGACTCCATGCATCTGTTTTCCTGGAATGTAATAGTCCAGAAAATATAATATGTACATGTTAAAACCTTAAATAAATACCTGTGGGCCTATTTCATATTTCTCTGCTATAATAATTTGTGCCATCTCAGGATGTTAGAGTCATGTTGTGGAAACAGGCCCAACTTGCCCACACCGGCCAACATGTCCCCGCTACGCTAGTCCCACCTGCCAGCGTTTGGTCCATATCCCTCCAAACATGTCCTATCCATGTACCTGTCTAATTGTTTCTTAAATGTTGGGGTAGTCCCAGCCTCAACTACCTCCACTGGCAGCTCGTTCCATACACCCACCACCCTCTGTGTGAAAAAGTTACCCCTCAGATTCCTATTAAATCTTTCCCCCTTCACCTTAAACTGAGCAGCAGAGTTTGTTTTAAAGTAAACGCGTAATCTGAATATTAGTGGTAGAAACACTCAGTGTGTTCCCCTATTGTTTACTCTATTTAAAATTATTATTAAAATTATTATTTTAATTTATATTATTATATTAAATTATTATATTGAAAATTATTAGTGTTTACCCTTTTGAAAAGAAAATTATTACAGTTTAATTCGTATCTTTACAAGCCCCAACGTCGGCCAAACATTTTGCGTCATGTGCAGGCATGTAGTGTTTTCCTGCAATTGTTTGCCAAATAACGGGCATTGGTGCTTCTCATTGCTGCAATTTATCAGTGGAATGACGGCAGTTGCCAGTAAGTAGTAGTTGTTCCTCTCCCTTTGCCTTGTCACGCTAGCACTTTCCTTGCCAGATCAATCAATGCAGATGATAATTCTTCCTGAGAAGCATTTGTGGTGGATGTCCACATTTACCAGCTTGTTCTATGCATCAGTTACTTTTCCTTCTTCGACCCGAAACATCACCCATTCCTTCTCTCCAGAGATGCCTGGCCCGCTGAGTTACTCCCGCATTTGGGTCTATCTTCGATTTTAAACCAGCATCTGCAGTTCTTTCCTACACAGTTACTTTTCCTTCCTGCAATTCTTTTGTGTTTAGAAATACAGCATTGAAACAGGCCCACCGAGTCTGCGCCAACCAACAATCACCCGTGCACACTACTTTTATCCTACACCCTAGACACAATTTACAGAAGCCATTTAAACTACAAACTGCAATCATTGGAATAGACAATAGACAATAGACAATAGGTGCAGAGTAGGCCATTCAGCCCTTCGAGCCAGCACCGCCATTCAATGCGATCATGGCTGATCACTCTCAATCAGTACCCCGTTCCTGCCTTCTCCCCATACCCCCTCACTCCGCTATCCTTAAGAGCTCTATCCAGCTCTCTCTTGAAAGCATCCAACGAACTGGCCTCCACTGCCTTCTGAGGCAGAGAATTCCACACCTTCACCACTCTCTGACTGAAAAAGTTCTTCCTCATCTCCGTTCTAAATGGCCTACCCCTTATTCTTAAACTGTGGCCCCTTGTTCTGGACTCCCCCAACATTGGGAACATGTTTCCTGCCTCTAATGTGTCCAATCCCCTAATTATCTTATATGTTTCAATAAGATCCCCCCTCATCCTTCTAAATTCCAGTGTATACAAGCCCAATCGCTCCAGCCTTTCAACATACGACAGTCCCGCCATTCCGGGAATTAACCTAGTGAACCTACGCTGCACGCCCTCCATAGCAAGAATATCCTTCCTCAAATTTGGAGACCAAAACTGCACACAGTACTCCAGGTGCGGTCTCACCAGGGCCCGGTACAACTGTAGAAGGACCTCTTTGCTCCTATACTCAACTCCTCTTGTTATGAAGGCCAACATTCCATTGGCTTTCTTCACTGCCTGCTGTACCTGCATGCTTCCTTTCATTGACTGATGCACTAGGACACCCAGATCTCGTTGAACTCCCCCTCCTCCTAACTTGACACCATTCAGATAATAATCTGCCTTTCTATTCTTACTTCCAAAGTGAATAACCTCACACTTATCTACATTAAACTGCATCTGCCATGTATCCGCCCACTCACACAACCTGTCCAAGTCACCCTGCAGCCTTATTGCATCTTCCTCACAATTCACACTACCCCCCAGCTTAGTATCATCTGCAAATTTGCTAATGGTACTTTTAATCCCTTCGTCTAAGTCATTAATGTATATCGTAAATAGCTGGGGTCCCAGCACCGAACTTTGCGGTACCCCACTTGTCACTGCCTGCCATTCCGAAAGGGACCCATTTATCCCCACTCTTTGCTTTCTGTCTGTCAACCAATTTTCTATCCATGTCAGTACCCTACCCCCAATACCATGTGCCCTAATTTTGCCCACTAATCTCCTATGTGGGACCTTGTCGAAGGCTTTCTGGGAGGAAACCGGAGCACCCGGCTTCTGTAAATGGTTGGTAGACACAAAATGCTGGAATAACTCAGCGGGACAGACAGAATCTCTGGAGAGAAGGAATGACGTTTCGGGTCGAGACCCTTCTTCAGACTGATTGGCTTCTAGAAATTGCCTCTAGTCTGTTGGATACAAAAGTGGGACAACATGGACGATCAATGGTCAGCATAGACTCAGTAGGCCGAAGGGCCTGTTTCCACGTTGATCTCGAAAATAAATGAAGTATTCTAACATGCTTCCTCCATGAGCTTTTGATTTCAGAACCAGTCTGTTATGTGGCATCTTGTGAAAAGTGTTTAGTTTATTGCCACGTGTGCCGAGGTACAGTGAGAAGCTTTTTTTGATGCGTGCTATCCAGTCGGAACGGCTATACATGATTATAATCAAGCCGTGCACAGATACAGGATAAAGGGAATAAAGTTCAGTGCAAGATAAAGTCTGATTAAAGATAGTCTTGAGGGTCTCCAATGAGGTAGATGGTAGGTCAGGACCATTCTCTCATTGGTGATAGGATGGTGTAGTTGCCTGATATCAGCTGGGACGAAACTGTTCCTGAATTTGGTTTAGTAAATCTGGATTAGTAAATCAAAATACTCCACATTCGCAGGTTCCCATCTATCAATTCTCCATGTTACATCCTCACAGCATTCGAGCAACTTTGTCAAACATAATTTACCTTCCTAAAACCACATTGACTAGGATTGACTAGGTTCCTCTTTAGTTATTGACTCAAGCATCTAATGGCTGTTAAACCAACTGCCCTTTAGTTCTCTTCCTTCTTCCTTCGTCCTTTTATGGAACAATTGACAATTTGCTAATCTTCCGGTAGCGTTCCAGCGTGTGGTAAGTGATGAGGAATTTCAACCAATGGCTCCTCTATCTTGGCCACCACTTCCTTTAAACCCCCAGCATGCATCCACAGAGCCCTGCCGTCTCTGGACCCCCTGACTTTTTCCAGTACTGTATCCCTTGTAATTGGGATAATTATTTTGTTTAGTTTGGAGATACAACATGGAAACAGGCCCTTCGGCCCACCAAGTCCACGCCAACCATCAATCACGCAGTCACACTAGTTCTGTTACCCCATTTTAGTATCGCACACTAGGGGGCAATTCATAGAGGCCAATTAACCTACAAACCTGGCACATCCTCGGGATGTGGGAGGAAACTGGAGCACCCAGAAGAAACCCACGCGGTCACGGGGAGAACGTGCAAACCACACACAGACAGCACCCGAGTCAGGATCAAACCTGGGTCTCTGACAATGTGAGGCAGCAGCTCTACCCGCTGCACCGCTGTGCCACCCACTAATTATATCTAATTATTTGAAACTGGCCCATCTGATATCTCTACCAGCTGTGCCACTGTGCTGCCCAGAAAAGATGGCACTGCATTGGGAACCTGGAAGACAGTACACAACTCTGAATAATAGTAAACATTAATGTTAATTAACATCCAACTTTCTGGTCACTCCTATTGTACAAAATATCCTGCCATGCAAAGAGTAAGCGTTGGAAATCCAGAAACTGATGCCTGTGTGCTCCAAGCCAAATAGTTGTATGTTTCTATTAATTTAAATGTTTATTTTCAAACAAAATAGTTTTAAGTGACCCAATTCTCTTACAGATGTTTATGGTGGCCAAACTTTGAGAGCCACTTGATATCAAATCATTTAGGTCTCTGTTTGTAGGGTTTATGTAAAAAATAAAGCCTACTGCTCAGCTTTTATCGAGAAGCAAAGAAACCACAGCATAAAAAGGAGAACATTCTCTCTAGCTAGAAATATTTACTCTATTCCAATTCCCTTTTAAAATATCTTTCTATTTTTTCCAAGCACTTATCTCGTCTCATCTTAAATAATCGTCTTTAGCTAAATACAGCTTTTATGCAAGGCATTCCCCGTCACAGATTCCCCGGCCCTTCGGCCCACTATGTCCAAGCCGACCTTTTTGCCCACCTACTCTTATCCCATTTGCCTACACCAAATCCTTACCCTTCTATGCCAAGCCTATTTAAATGCTTTCCGAAATCTCTCTTAAACAATGTGATTGTGTCTGACTGCACGCTTTGATTCACCATCCCAACTCTGTCGTATCAGTCGAAGCCTTCAAGATGGCGGCGGTGGATGGAGGAAAGGAACGGTACCGGTGAGCCGGCTGAGGGCTCAGCTTCTCTGTCCACCAACGCACTCTGGGTGTTCCGAGAGGCGCCCGGGAGGCACAGAGGCTGAGCAGTGGCCTCGTCAGGCGAGGGACCACGTGTTCGGGGGTCAAAGTGTCCTGATCGAGATGTCGGCGCTGTGGGCCGCTGGAGGCCCTGCAACAGCCTGGGGCTCCATTAGATTGGGTGCTGCTCCAAGAGGCCGAGCGAGCCGAATGGAGCAGCCTGCAGTGGCACAGAACAGCGGTGGAGGACACCAACAACGTCACCTGGCCAGGGAGACCCTGCAACTCCAACCCAGTGCCACCGTCAGGATTAACTTTATGGCCAGGTTAAGACGACATTTTTAAACAACTCTGAACTTGAAGGGTGCAAGTGACGGCAGAAACATGGCAACTCTTGTATATTGTCTCAGTGTAATGTACTATCCTTACACTCTTGTACTTAAGTATGATTGTGCTTACGAACAGTAAGAATTTTACTGAACTGTATGCAAAAAAGGAATCGCACTGTACCGAGCTACATTTTTTTTTAAATGTCAAAATATACTTTATTCGAGAAATAAATATATACTAAACATGTTCTTTCCAAAACTCCATCCAACATTCTTGGAGGCTATACATACGTTCAATACATATATTCATTACACCAATTACATAAAATTACCCCCACCCTTGCCACTCATGTGGCCCACTGGCGTGGAATCCCTTCCCTTATTTGGAGGGGCGTCTCTCTCCACCACACCCTGCCCCCATGTCCAGCAGCGGAAGGACCCTAGACTGTGGCCCTCCCCCACAGGGCCTTGGCGTTGGCTGCGCCAAGCTTCAGTGCGTCCCTCAGCACGTACTCCTGCAGTCTGCAGCGGGCCAGTCGGCAACATTCCCCCACGGACAGCTCGCTCCGCTGGGAGGTCAACAAGGATCGGGCAGACCAAAGAGCGTCTTTCACCGAGTTGATGACATTCCAGCAGCACTCGACGTCAGTCTCTGAATGTGTCCCTGGGAACAGTCCGTAGATCACAGAGTCCTCTGTGACGGAGCTGCTCGGAATAAATCGTGACAGGGACCCCTGCAGACCTCTCCAGACTCTCTTGGCAAATCCACACTCTGTGAAGAGGTGGGCCACCGTCTCCTCTCCATAGCAGCCGTCCCGAGGGCAGCGTGCGCTGGTAGTGAGGTTCCGGCGGTGCAGGAAGGATCTGACTGGGAGGGCTCCCCTCACCGCCAGCCAAGCCAGGTCTTGATGCTTGTTGGTGAGTTCTGGCGATGAGGCATTCCTGGGAACACATGTGACAATAATGTGCCATTGAACTGTATACCCCTGCACTGTTGCGATGAGACCCAGCACAAGTATGAGGAAAAGCTCCTCACCTTCTGTCAAGACTGTTTAATGGTGAGATGTACCCGTAATGGAACAATGACATTCTTACTTGCAGCAGCACAACAGGTTTGTAAACACAGCACTCAATAGATAACATCATAAAACAAACAAAAATAGTTACTTTTTTTTTTTAAATTAGTGCAAAACAAAACAAAAGTCAAAGTCTCCAGTGCAACCAAGACAGTTTGCAGTTTGGAGTTCAGATGATTTTTGTTGTGTTTAATAGCCTGTTGGTTCTTGAGAAGAAGCTGTTCCTGAACCTGGACGTTACAGTTTTCAGGCTCCTGTACCTTCTTCCCGATGGCAGGGGTGAGATGAGTGCGTGGCCAGGGTGGTGTGGGTCTCTGATGATGCTGGCTCCCTTTCTGAGGCAGCGCCTCCTGTAGATGCCTTCGATGGTGGGGAGGTCAGTACCTGTGATGTGATGGACCGGGCAGTGTTCACCGCTATTTGCAGTCTCCTTCGCTCCTGGGCGTTCGAGTTGCTAAACCGGGCCGTGATGCAATATGCTCTCTACTGTCTGCCTGTAAAAGTTCAGGAGAGCATTTGTCGACATTCCAAATCTTGTCTGGGCACTTTGCAGTCTTCCGAACCCTGCAGTCAATTCAAGTCATCTTCAAGTAATGTGATTTCCCTGTCTCTATAGGTCGTCCATCTACAATGTTGACTTGAAGGTAGACACAAAATGCTGGAGTAACTCAGCGGGTCAGGCAGCATCTCTGGAGAGAAGGAATGGGTGACGTTTCGAGTCGAGACCCTTCTTCAGACTAAGTTACTCCAGCATTTTGTGTCTACCTTCGATTTAAACCAGCATCTGAGAGTTTTTTCCTACAATATTGGCTTGGCTTGTTTTTTTTTCTCTCCTTTTCTCTCTGGGAGTGGATACAAGCTTGACCTGCTGGGTATGTCTTCCTGCTCTGCATTTAACACTCCCACATCCTTTTATCTGCGTTCCCACTCTCTGGCTGTTCCCTTTCACTCATTGACCAGATAACCTCATTCACAGCTTGTCCCCAGGGTCACCCTGGTTCACCCTACCGTAAACATCCCCACCCCCACTTCTCCACAGCTAGCAAGCTTTGTTGGCCTCCTTCCCAGGTCTGACAGAAGACCTCTCACCTAGAACAGGAACTGTTTCTCTCCCCATAGATGCAGCCGGACCTGCTGGGAATTTCCAGCATTGTCCGTATTTGTCACTTTGAACTCGGTGGGTCAGGCGTCATCTGTGGATGGAAACATAGAAAATAGGTGCAGGAGGAGGCCATTCGGCCCTTTGAGCCAGCACCACCATTCAATGTGATCATGGCTGATCATCCACAATCAGTAACCTGTGCCTGCCTTCTCCCCATACCCCTTGATTCCACTAGCCCCCAGAGCTCTATTTAACTCTCTCTTAAACCCATCCAGTGATTTGGCCTCCACTGCCCTCTGTGGCAGAGAATTCCACAACTCTTTGGGTGAAAACTTTTTTTCTCACCTCAGTTTTAAATGGCCTCCCGTTTATTCTTAGACTGTGGCCCCTGGTTCTGGACATTGTTCCCAACATTGGGAACATTTTTCCTGCATCTAGCTTGCCCAGTCCTTTTATAATTTTATATGTTTCTGTAAGATCCCCTCTCATCCTTCTAAACTCCAGTGAATACAAGCCTAGTATTTTCAATCTTTCCTCATATGTCAGTCCCACCATCCCAGAGATTAACCTCGTGAACCTACGCTGCACTGCCTCAATAGCAAGGATGTCCTTCCTCAAATTAGGAGACCAAAACTGCACACAATACTCCAGATGTGGTCTTACCAGGGCCCTGTACAACTGCAGAAGAACCTCTTTACTCCTATAGTCAAATCCTCTCGTTATTAAGGCCAACATACCAAATGAACCAGCATCTGCAGTTTTTTCTTAAACTTAAGAAGGGTCCTAACCTGAAATGTCAAGTGTCCATTTCCCTCCACAGATGCTGCCTGACTCACTGAATTCCTCCAGCAATTTGCTTTTGCTCAAGATTCCAGCATCTGCAGTCTCTCGATTGTCCATTATCTTCTCAACATGGTGCTCCAGTTATTACCAGACTGCCTTTACTTCAGGCAAAGTTTTTAACTTGTATCTTATTGCACATTACCAGCACAGGGCAGCACCCATAAACTAACAGGGTGAATAACGAATTAGTACGTGTAATTTGAGATCCCACTGTTATAATTCTACTGTTCTGCACAATTTCCTGATGGAATTTTTTCCATCTGTCCAAGGAAACAGGACCTTAATATTTAATCCAAAAAATAAGCACAGCTAACAAAGCAGCTGCCCCTCTCTGTTGGAAGGTCGTGAGTAAACTATCTTGCTGAAATCCTGCCACTGGACTTCAATTGTTGGAGCAAACTTGTTGGAGTTTGCACCTGCAACCTTCAATTTAAAGGTAAGATTGGTGCTAACTGAGCTAACCTGATTTTCACTGCCATGCCAAGGCAAGCATGGGGCTGTTTCCTAAATGAATGCGACCTGAGTAATTAGTACTGACGAGGAAACATTCTGCTTCCATTTTCATTAGTTCTATTCATTTAACTTTAAAGTATCCTCTTTGCTGTTTTATCAGATTGTTTGCCCACAAGCAGATTATAGTTAGCACTATTGCAACAATGCTTGTCCTTTGCAGAGTTGTAAAGTCATACATCATGGAAACAGGCCCTTCGGCCCAACTCGCCCTTGCCAACCACAATCTCCCATCTACGCCAATCCCATTTGGCCGATATGCCTCTAAACCTTTCCTATCCCCAGTGAGCAATCATATGTTGCCATTTCCTGTACAAGCCATGATATTTCCTTTAGATCCTTCACACGAGCATGTCATCAATTTTCCTTTACACTCACTTCTTGAGCAAAATGGGCGGCACGGTGGCGCAGCGGTAGAGTTGCTGCCTTACAGCGAATGCAGCGCCGGTTCAATCCTGACTACGGGTGCTGTCTGTACGGAGTTTGCATGTTCTCCCCGTGACCTGCGTGGTTTTCTCCGAGATCTTCGGTTTCCTCCCACACTCCAAAGACGTACAGGTATGTAGGTTAATTGGCTTGGTAAATGTAAAAATTGTCCCGAGAGGGTATAGGATAGTGTTAGTGTATGGGGATCGTGGGTCGGCGCGGACCCAGTGGGCCGAAAGGGCCTATTTCCGCGCTGTATCCCTAAACAAAATCCCTAGACAAGTTGCAACCCCTCAGTGTGACGTGCTGGGAGAGACCAACAAAACCACCTTACAAGGCTTCAAGATGTCCTTTTTGGTTTAGTTTAGAGACACAGCATGGAAACAGAACCTTCGGCCCACCGAGTCCACAACGACCAGCGATCCCCACACGCTAACACTAACCTACACACACTAGTGACAATTTACAATTTTACCAAGCCAATTACCTACAAAATCTTTATGTCTTTGGAGTGTGGGAGGAAACCAGGAAACCAGAGATCCCAGAGAAAGGTCACGGGGAGAACGTACAAACTCCGTACAGACAGCACCCGTAGTCGGGATCAAACCTGGGTCGGAAGTTTGGTGAAAGAGATGGCTTGGTCCAAAGGAGCATGGAAAACAGATTTTACTTTGAAAGCCGGAGAACGCTTTACTTTGACAACGGGAGAATTTAGTGCATGTTGTACTGAACTATGGAGACAAAGCAGGGCCCGGGGTCAATCCTTGGTGTGTGATGAGTTACCTAATCCAAAATATCACCTATTCATTTTCTCCAGAAATGCTGCCTGACCCACTGAGTTACTCCAGCACTCTGTGAAACGTCACCTATCCATGTTCTCCACAGATGCTGCCTGACCCGCTGAGTTACTCCAGCACTCTATGAAACTTCACCTATCCATGTTCTCCACAGATGCTGCCTGACCTGCTGAGTTACTCCAGCACTCTGTGTCTATCTCAAAATGGCAGAGTTGAGATGCTGTAATTGACCTGGAAATATCAGCACTCTGAAACGATATCCTTTTGTTCCTGAGGGGTAGTGGATGTTAGGAGATAAACTGGAATCTGTTATATGTGGGATGGTCAGATAGACTCACTGGCACATGAAGATTCGCACAAAATGTGTAGGAATGAACTGCAGATGCTGGTTTAAACCAAAGATAGACACAAAATGCTGGAGTAACTCAGTGGGTCAGACAGCATCTCGAGAGAAGGAATGGGTGAAGTTTCAGAAGAAGGGTCTCGACCCGAAACATCACCCATTCCCTCTCTCCAGAGATGCTGCCTGTCTTTTATGTCTATGAAGATTAGCACCTTGGGTGGAGTCATAGAGTGATACAATGTGGAAACAACTTGTCCACAGCTACACTAGTGATGATGGGACCATGCTCCCAATACTCTAGGGATGATGCCCTGGGAAGCCTTTAAGAGGTCAGTAACTTCAAGTGGGGGAGAAAGTCTCTTGCCTTTGCTTGATCTCACGATGGGCTTACCAACCTCGGCTTGTCGAGGCTAGTCTTGCGCTCTGATCAGTGAAGGACGTTATTTCTTTGTACAGTGGGTGGTACGTTCCCCTGAATTGTGTCTCCTTTGACGTCAGTTTGTTTTGCACTGAATCTTGCAGAACGTGACAAGGAAAGACCTTCCTTTGAATTCCCTCCTGGAGCCTCATGGAAAGCAGACATTAAAGGTCAGGAAGTGTCCCGAATGCCTCTTGTCTGAAAGCAAGCCGCTGCATTGAACAAGCGGAGATTAGCATCCCCATGGACTGGTCATTTAAAGGAAGCTTTCTGCTGTTAGGTAGAGGAGCTTTGTTTCAGAACAAAATATTTGGCAGTGAATAACCAAAGAGGCGGATGCAAGAATGACCTTATTCACTAACCTGTGCACACACACACACACACAAAGTTCCTCTTCCACAATGAATATACGGAATGTCTGCCAATGTTGCCTTTATTGAAATATAATCATTCAACTGTTGGAATGTAAGTGAATAAATATTTCTACGTGGGTTGAGAAGAATGACAAAGTCTACCAGCTGGCACACTGCACGTCCTCACGAGCTGGTACCCCTATCCTTTCCATCTCCTGAGTGTGGACCATGGGCCAATGGTCCTTTGTACCTTGACACGACACACAGTGAGTGGCACGGCAGTGAAGTGGGCAGGTCGTGCCGCTGCCTCACGGCACCAGAAACCAGGTTCCATCCTGACCTCGGGTGCTGTCTGTCTGTGTGGAGTTTGCACCTTCTCCCTATGGGTTTTCTCCGGGTGCTCCGCGTTTCCTCCCACATCCCAAAGACGTGCGGGTTTGTAGGTTAATCGGCCCTCTGTAAATTGCCCCCTAGTGTGTAGGGAGTGGATGGGAAAGTGGGATAACACAGAACTGGTGTGAACGGGTGATCGATGGTCGGCACGGACTGGATGGGCCAAATGGCCTGTTTCCCTGCTGGATCTCTAAATGAAACTAAACTAAAAAATAATTAACATAAAAACATAGAAAATAGGTGCAGGAGGAGGCCATTCGGCCCTTCGAGCCAGCACCGCCATTCATTGTGATCATGGCTGATCATCCACAATCAGTAACCCGTGCCTGCCTTCTCCCCATATCCCTTGATTCCACTAGCTCCTAGAGCTCTATCTAACTCTCTCTTAAATCCATCCAGTGAATTGGCCTCCACTGCCCTCTGTGGCAGAGAATTCCACAAATTCACAACTCTCTGGGTGAAAAAGTTCCTTCTCACCTCAGTTTTAAATGTCATCCCCTTTATTCTAAGATTGTGGCCCCTGGTTCTGGACTCTCCCAACATTGGGAACATATTTCCTGCATCTAGCTTGTCCAGTCCTTTTATAATTTTATATGTCTCTATAAGATCCCCTCTCATCCTTCTAAACTTCGGTGAATACAAGCCCAGTCTTTTCAATCTTTCCTGATATGACAGTCCCGCTATCCAGTGATCAATCTCGTGAACCTACGCTGCACTGCCTCAATTACAAGGATGTCCTTCCTCAAATTAGGAGACCAAAACTGTACACATTACTCCAGATGTGGTCTTACCAGGGCTGTATACAACTGCAGAAGAACCTCTTTACTCCTATACTGAAATCCTCTCATTATGAAGGCCAACATGCCATTAGCTTTCTTCACTGCCTGCTGTACCTGCACGCCAACTTTCAGTGACTGGTGTACAAGGACACCCAGGTCTCGCTGCACTTCCCCCTTACCTAACCTAACACCATTGAGATAATAATCTGCCTCCTTGTTTTTGCCACCAAAGTGGATAACCTCACATTTATCTATATTATACTGCATCTGCCACGCATCTGCCCACTCACTCAACCTGTCCAGGTCACCCTGCAACCTCCTATCATCCTCTTCGCAGTTCACACTGCCACCCAGCTTTGTGTCATCTGCAAACATGCTAGTGTTGCTTCTAATTCCCTCATCCAAATCATTAATATACATGGTAAACAGTTGTGGCCCCAACACCGAGCCTTGCGGCACTCCACTCGCCACTGCCTGCTATTCTGAAAAGGACCCGTTTACTCCTACTCTTTGCTTCCTGTCTGCCAACCAATTTTTTATCCATGTCAACACCCTACCCCCAATACCATGTGCTCTAATTTTAGTCACCAATCTCCCGTGCGGGACCTTATCAAAGGCTTTCTGAAAGTCTAGATACACTACATCCACTGGCTCCCCTTCGCCCATTTTACAATAGACAATAGACAATAGACAATAGACAATAGGTGCAGGAGTAGGCCATTCAGCCCTTCGAGCCAGCACCGCCATTCAATGCGATCATGGCTGATCACTCTCAATCAGTACCCCGTTCCTGCCTTCTCCCCATACCCCCTCACTCTGCTATCCTTAAGAGCTCTATCCAGCTCTCTCTTGAAAGCATCCAACGAACTGGCCTCCACTGCCTTCTGAGGCAGAGAATTCCACACCTTCACCACTCTCTGACTGAAAAAGTTCTTCCTCATCTCCGTTCTAAATGGCCTACCCCTTATTATTAAACTGTGGCCCCTTGTTCTGGACTCCCCCAACATTGGGAACATGTTTCCTGCCTCATCCTCAAAAAATTCCAGAAGGTTAGTCAAGCATGATTTCCCTTTCATAAATCCATGCTGACTTGGACTTATCCTTTTACTGCTATCCAAATGCACCATTATTACCTCTTTAATAATTGACTCCAGCATCTTCCCCACCACCGATGTCAGGCTAACTGGTCTGTAATTCCCCGTTTTCTCTCTCGCTCCTTTCTTGAAAAGTGGGATAACATTAGCTATCCTCCAATCCACAGGAACTGATCCTGAATCTATAGAACATTGGAAAATGATCACCAATGCGTCTACTATTTCTAGAGCCACCTCCCTGAGGACCCTGGGATGCAGACCATCATGCCCAGGGGATTTATCAGCCTTCAGTCCCATCAGTCTACCCAATACTATTTCTCGCCTAATACAAATTTCTTTCAGTTCCTCTACCCCCCTAGATCCTCTGTCCTCCAGTACACCTGGGAGATTGTTTGTGTCTTCCTTAGTGAAGACAGATCTGAAGTACCTGTTCTAAGACAGATCTAAGTACTTCATCTTTTCAGCCCGTATTGCAATTCTGTTTGATTTTCAATGCTATTGGAAATGAAACGTCATACTGGCTGGGGTGTTTCAGTTTCAGTCATTATTTCTATGCAAATTGCCATCAACATTGCTGATCAAACAAAGGACTCGGCCTCCTTCTTACAGCCTCCAACCTCCACTACCCCACTCCCCTTCAGTTGGTATTGAGACATTCTGACCAAAGATTTGTTTGCTATTCTGTACTGAATCAGCTCATCCCATGGTCACACGAGTTGATGCTTCCAGTTTGCAGTGCTCTATTATCCCCCGCACCCTTCTAACATGTTGCCACAACTATCTTTCTCCTCATCAGGACATGGTGGCGTAGCGGTAGAGCTGCTACCTCACAGCGCCAGACCCGGGTTCAATCCAGACTAAGGGTGCTGTCTGTACGGCCGCCATTGGTGGAGCGGGAGCACGTGGCCGCTGGAAGGGTGAGGTCATGTGGGGAGCGGAGCGGTGATGTCACCTTGTCCCTTATTTATGAGTGAGATAGTTGGCACCCCTAGTTGGCACCCCTATCTCCCAGTGACCTGCGTGGGTTTTCTCCGGGTACTCCGGTTTCCTCCCACACTCCAAAGTTTGTAGGTTAACTGGCTTGGTCAAATTGTAAATTGTCCCCAGTGCGTAAGTATGCACCAGTGTAAGCGTGGACCCAGTTGGCCGAAGGTCCCGTTTACGCACTGTATCTCTAAACTAAACTAAACTAAAAAGGACATCTTGAAGCCTTGTAAACTATCCTGGGATACAGAGTGGTGCAACTGGCTCATCAACTGCCTCACACCTCCAGAGACCTGGGTTCGGTCCTGTGGAGTTTGTACCTTCTCCCTGTGGCTGTGTGGATTCCCCTGGGTCCTCTGGTTTCTCCCCGACATCCAAAAGATGTGGAGGTTGATAGGTTAATTGGTCTCTGTAAATTGCATGGGTGGGCGGTAGAGGCTGAGGGGAGTTGGTGGGAATGTGAGGAGAATAAAATGGTATGATTGTAAATGGGTGGTTGATGGTCGGTATGGACTTGGAGGGCCGAAGGGCCTGTTTCCCAGCTGTGGGACTCTGTGATTCCACATTTTGTTGCTTTTAATTTTCCTATTTTACTGACCTAGTGAACTTACTGAAATCGAAGGTATTTATTTCACAAAATGCTGGAGTAACTCAGCAGGTCAGCCAGCATCTCAGGAGAGAAGGAATGGGTGACGTTTCGGGTCGAGGCCCAAAGGGTGTACCAGCATCTGCAGTTATTTTCTTACACTTACTGAAATCTAAGATGTGCATATATACGAATACACAATTATGTTTTTGTGAGGGGCTGGGGAAGTTCCCGAGTGTCATGCCTGACTCAACTGCGCCACCAACTGGCAGTCACGGTTACTGCAGCTATTTGCTTGATGATATCTCCTGGTCATGCTTCCACTTTAAAATTGTGAACTTTTGTAAAAGAGAAGGAGGTGTGATCTCTTGGGTGTGTGGACCCTACAGTTTGATATCTTGTTTTTAAAGCACTGTTGCAATAATAAGTCGGGGAGGATGTAAAAGAGCAGCCAGGATTTCCAGTGCTGATTACAACCCTTGCTGCTCCGTGCAGGATGTTGAATGAAGATAGGATCTAATTCACCAATTACACCCTTAATGAACCAACAGCCTGTTAATCCCACTCTCTCCATCCCTCCCCCACACTAGTTCTCCAACTAGTTCCACTCTCCTGATTCATTTGACTGATTGTCTGCCTTCTTGTCACCTCAGCCAACAATGAAACAAAGATATACACAGAATGCTGGAGTAACTCAGCGGGACAGGCAGCATCTCTGGAGAGAAGGGATAGGTGACGTTTCGGATGACTAGTCTGAAGAAGGGTCTCATCCCGAAACGTCACCCATTCCTTCTCTCCAGAGATGCTGCCTGTCCCGCTGAGTTACTCCAGCATTTTGTGTCTAACTTGGGTTTAAACCAGCACCTGCAGTTCCTTCCTACACAACAATGAACCATTCTACATTTCACACCTTACCTTTCCGTTTCTCTAGTCTCCCTCTCCTCTGACTCTCAGTCTGAAGAAGGGTTCAAGTGTTGTTTTGTTTAGCAGTATGATACAAGCTTGAGGCTCAGGAGAGAAAGGCATGTCCATTTAATAATCTTTATAAACACGCTAATATAAGCCCTGTGTCTTATCAGGACACACAAAACTATCAAACAGATGCAACGAGTGATTAGAAAGGTAAATTGAGTGGGTCTCTGATGATGCTGGCTGCCTTTTTGAAGCAGTGACTCCTGTAGATGCCTTCGATGGTGGGGAGGTTAGTGGCCATGATGGACCGGGCAGTGTTCACCACTTTTTGTAATCTTCTCCACTCCTGGGCGTTTGAGTTGCTGGACCAGGCCGTGATGCAAGCGGTCAGTGTGCTCTCTACTACACACCTGTAGAAGGTCAAGAGAGTATTCGCTGACATACAGAATCTCCTCAATCTTCACACACTCTCGACTCTTGAGCCTTTGCCCACTTAATCCTGATATCTCCCACTATGACTCAATGTCAGACTTGTATGATAACCCTCCTGTGAAATGCTGTGGGACACCTCACCACATTCCAGGTGCAACTGAGATGCAACTTTGTCTCACAGTTAGTAAAGGGCCTGTTCCACTTAGGCGATTTTAAGGTGACTAGGCTGTCGCTGACAGTTTGCCAGGGTGTCGCGGGCATGATCGTGAGGAGTTTTCCAAGAATCGTAGTGGAAATCAGCGCGTTGCTGAGAAATCTTCCGGTTTGAAATCTCTTGGCGACAGCTGGCTTGTCGCCAGGTATCGTTGCTTATTGCAGTCGCTGTCGCATGCTGTCCCCAGGTTTGCTAGGTTCTCTTAGATACGTTTAGAAGCACATAATATTAAAATAAGTAAAGTAATTTCAAAATACCATCAAATGCTTGTGTTTAACCAATTTATTCACCGTCAGGACATTTGACAGGTAGATTGGAGGTGGCAGTTTGACGGTCAGGTAAGCGTGGGAATTTTGCGATCTTTATGACCATCAGCGATTACATTTAAAGTGGGCTCCCAACCCAGATATGCAACCCAGAAACCAGATATGCATCTCCCGTACATTTTCAAAGAATGCCCACACACTTTTCACAAAAATCCACTGAACCACTTTTTAAATTAATTTTTTTAATACAGCTATTAGTAAACTGGAAGTAAATCCTGTTTATTCCTTGTTACAGTGAAGCTTGGTTTTTAAGTAACCTATACAAGGTGTTATACTTCAAAACTCTCAAGTACTTACCGACTTGTCAGTGATTTCAGCAAAAATTAGGACGCCGGAGAAGCATTGACAGCGTGGGAATGTTCGCGATGTTTCCGAAGACGGTGTAATCTCGACCTGACTCGACATTGTTGTGGTCACTGTCGTGGTCATTGTCGTGGTCACTGTGGTGGTCATTGTCGTGGTCACTGTCGTGGTCATTGTCGTGGTCATTGTCGTGGTCACTGTCGTGGTCATTGTCGTCGGGTAAAAGAAAAGTTCGGCGATCTGCTACGACTTTGACAGTCGCCGGCAGTCGCCAAAAAGATCGCCTAAGTGGGACAGGCCCTTTACTCGCTTTTGACTGATTCCTCCCCCTAGTGGAGTGAAGACATATTGCTCCGAGCTGTCCCATTATACCGACACCAGCTGGTGTTCACTAATATGGGGGATAAGTTCTGATACCCTGGCACTGTTTTACTTGAAATATTTGTTCTCTGTGTAGAGGAAAACCTACGCCTCAGCCAACGTTGTTGTCAAGTTTAGCTTTAACTAGACCAAGTGGACCCGTTGGGCCCAAACCTCTCCTGCATTGGTGCAGTACCCTCTCCCTCTCCCCCTCCCCCTCCCCTCGCCCCTCCCCCCTCGCCACCTCTCCTCCACCCCTCCACCCCTCCCTCCCTCTCCTCCCCTCCCCCCCCTCCCTCCCTTCCCCTTCCCCACTCCTTCCCCCTCCCCCTTCCCTCCTCCTCCTCCCTACCTCCCTCCCTCCCCCCCTCTCTCCCTAGGGGATAGAATTAAACTTTAAAATGTGAATAACTTTAAAAACATAACACCGATTTCAATGAAACTTCTTCCATTAGCACCAAAGGGACGACGGTGAGTAAGGTGGGCCTAAAATTGTCGCGCTATCGTTTACCGTTTTGGCTGTAGTTCAGGAACAAACAAACAAACAAACAAACAAAAGTTTTAGTATATAGATTTTGTTTAGAGGTACAGCACGGAAACAGGCCCTTTCGGCCCACCGAGTCCACGTTGACCAGCGATCCCCGCACACTATCACTACCCTACACACACTAGGGACAATTTACACTTACACCAAGCCAATTAACCTACAAACCTGCACGTCTTTGGAGTGTGGGAGGAAACCGAAGCACCCGGAGAAAACCCACGCAGGTCCCGGAGAGAACGTACAAGCTCCGTAGTCAGAATGGAACCCGGGTCTTCGGTGCTGGGAGGCAGCAGCTCTACTGCTGCGCCACCGTCTTTATTATTAGAATTCCCTTTATCCTGGATTGTAATCATGTATAGACGCAAAAAGCTGGAGTAACTCAGCGGGTCAGGCAGCATCTGTGGAGAACATGGATAGGTGACGTTTCACAGAGTGCTGGAGTAACTCAGCGGGTCAGGCAGCATCTGTGGAGAACATGGATAGGTGACGTTTCACAGAGTGCTGGAGTAACTCAGCGGGTCAGGCAGCATCTCTGGAGAACATGGTGGGCCGAAGGGTGTGTGCTGTACAGCTCTATGACGCGGGGCATGTTGGATGGTGTGGGAAAGTTGGGCCGAAGGGCCTGTTTCCACTCGATGACTGGTGGACAGACACTAATCACTTACTGGCCCTCATCCTGACAATGGCAGGAGCATCTGAAGTCAATCTCTCCCAGCACAGGAATGGATATAATGATATGATCATTTCAAAACACATGCAGGGTTTTGAGTCTCTATCCGTAAGTTGTTCATCGGTTCACTTTGCAGCCACAATGGTGCCTCTTGCATTTGGACTGGGTGGGCTGTTCTGTACATTCTGCACTGACCGGGGGATTGTGTTTATGTACAGGGATAGTCTTGCTAAGCTGAATACAAAGAATGTGTTTCACTGCACCTGGTACATGTGACAATAAAGAAACCATTGAACCATTAGTGTCACAGTGGCGCAGTGGTAGAGTTGCTGCTTTACAGTGCTTGCAGCGACAGAGACTTTGGTTCGATCCCGACTACGGGTGCTGTCTGTACGGAGTTTGTACGTTCTCCCCGTGACCTGCGTGGGTTTTCTCCGAGATCTTCGGTTTCCTCCCACACTCCAAAGACGTGCGGGTTTGTAGGTTAATTGGCTTGGTGCATGTGTAAATTGTCCCCGGTGTGTGTAGGATAGTGTCACTGTGCGGGGATCGCTGGTCGGTGCGGACTCGGTGGGCCGAAGGGCCTATTTCCATGCTGTATGAACCATCTCCCTTTGTTAAATGTAGGTTGTACATAAGCTATCCGTCAGCCTTCAGACAGCACATCTGATACCAGCAATTATGAAATATGTGCAACAATGCCTCTGTTATCTCTTGCATAGAAATCATTTACAATGTGTGGAAACAATCCATCTACAGCAAAGGTTTTATCTTCTTTGACCAGTTCATTTAATATCTCCCTTTTTACTAATTTAAAAGCTCTCAGCTCATTAATCATCTCATCGCCCAATACCATGTCCTCCATTTTATCTCCCTGGTAAATACCAATGAACAATAATGATTTCATTCTCTTTTCTCCCTGTTGTTATGTGTGGTATTTTCCTGTCTCTTCTCATCCTAAGCTTACATTTTTATTGCCGTCGCTGTAAAATAATTAACTGTTATGGATTATGACCCTTGATCATTTATTTTCATTGCTGCTCTTTGCCTTCCCAATTGTTTTTCAAACTTTGTTCCTAATCTCTTCATATTCTCTCTTGTCATGCTCTCGCCCGCTGTATCTGTACTTTAATGTATGTAATTTATAAAATAAACACGTAAGACTACATTTTAGTTTAGAGACACAGTGCAGAAACAGGCCCTTCGTTCCACCGGGTCCACGCCAACCTGCGATCCCTGCACACTAACACTATCCAACACACAATTTACAATTGTACCAAGCCAGTTAACCTACACACCTGCATGTCTTTGGAGTGTGGGAGGAAACCGGAGCACCCGGAGAAAGCCCACGCAGGTCACGGGGAGAACGTACAAACTCCGTACAGACAGCACCCGTAGTCAGGATGGAACCCGGGTCTCTGGTGCTGTGAGGCAGTAACTCTACCACTGCGCCACCGCGCCGTAAAGTCTGGGTCGGCAGCTCATTGATTCAGAGCAGGGTTAATAACGCTCATGCACTTCTCTGAAAAACAATACTTTCTGAAAAAACAACACAATGTGCTGGAGTAACTCAGCGGGTCAGGCAGCATCTGTGGAGAACATGGATAGGTGACGTTTCACAGAGTGCTGGAGTAACTCAGCGGGTCAGGCAGCATCTGTGGAGAACATGGATAGGTGACGTTTCACAGAGTGCTGGAGTAACTCAGCGGGTCAGGCAGCATCTGTGGAGAACATGGATAGGTGACGTTTCGGGTCGGGATCCTTCTGAAGGTACAGAAGCTTGAAAGCGCGCACCACCAGACTCAGGAACAGCTTCTTCCCCTCTGTGATCAGGCTTCTGAACGGCCTTTCCATAAGCTAGGGCACTGTCCGATTCACCTCTACCCCATTGCGGACATTGGACTTTGTCTCTGGAACTGGCGCTCGACAATGCTGAGAACTATATTCTGCACTCTGTATCTTCCCCTTTGATCAATCCATTGTACTTGAGTTTGGCTTGATTGTATTTATGTACAGTGGTATCTGACCTCTTTGGATAGCATGCAAAACAAAGCTTTTCACTACTGAGGTACACGTGACAATAATAAACCTGAACCTAAACCTTCAAACTGATTGCAGTAAAGGGGCGAAAGCTGGAAAAGAGATGGGGGCAGGATAAAGTCTGGAAACTGATAGGTTGACACAGGTGGGGGGGGAGGGGCGTGGGAGATTTTAATTTGTGAAGTATTTAGAAATAACTGTTTAGTACAATGTTTTTTTAAATTAATATCTTTTAATATAACATTGGTGATCTTCAAATAATGGTTCTACTTATTGCAGTGCTGAGAGGTGGTTCAATAATTAATGTGGATTCGAATTTTGCTCAGAACCAAATGATGGAAACAGTTTTTGTTTGTTAATTCTTTTTGTCTGATCTGGTTATAACCAGCAAGTCCAGCGTTTATTGCCCATCACCAAAAGGCCCATTGAGAAGGTGGGGGTGATCTGCTATCTTGAGAAGGTGGGGGTGATCTGCCATTTTGAGAAGGTGGGGGTGAGCCGCCATCTTGAGAAGGTGGGGGTGATTTGCCATCTTGAGAAGGTGGGGGTGATCTGCCATCTTGAGAAGGTGGGGGTGAGCCGCCATCTTGAGAAGGTGGGGGTGATTTGCCATCTTGAGAAGGTGGGGGTGATCTGCCATCTTGAGAAGGTGGGGGTGAGCCACCATCTTGAGAAGGTGGGGGTGAGCCGTCATCTTGAGAAGGTGGGGGTGATCTGCCATCTTGAAAAGGTGGGGGTGAGTCACCATCTTGAGAAGGTGGGGGTGAGCCGCCATCTTGAGAAGATAGGGGGTGAGCCGCCATCTTGAGAAGGTGGGGGTGATCTGCCATCTTGAGAAGGGGGTGAGTCGCCATCTGGAGAAGGTGGGGGTGAGCCGCCATCTTGAAAAGGTGGGGGTGGGCTGCCATCTTGAGAAGGTGGGGGTGATCTGCCATTTTGAGAAGGTGGTGTGAGCTGCCATCTTGAGAAGGTGGGGGTGAGCCGCAACCTTAAGAAGGTGGAGGTGAGCTGCCATCTTGAGAAGTTGGGGGTAAGCTGCCATCTTGAGAAGGTGGGGGTGAGCCACCATCTTGAGAAGGTGGGGGTGAGCCGCCATCTTGAGAAGGTGGGGGTGAGCCGCCATCTTGAACCACTGCAGTCCGTGCGTCGACAGGCAGTAGATAGGACTGTTCAGTGAACTTTTGTCACTTTGTTGCCACCAAAACGTGGTGACACTTGTGTACTGCCTCTGTGAGGTGTGCTGTGTGATTTTACCGGGTTGTGTGCCAGACAAAGCATTTCACTGTGACATGTGGCAATAAAGTATCACTGGTAGATAGGAGTGCCAACTATCTCACTCCCAAATAAGGGACAAGGTGATTTCACCGCCCCGCGCCCCACGTGACTTCACCCAGCCAGCAGCCACGTGCTCCTACACTCTCCGGACCTACACTGTCCGGACCTACACTGTGCTGGTATTGGGGGTAGGGGGGTATTGGGGGTAGGGTACTGACATGGATATTGGGGGTAGGGTACTGACATGGATAGAAAATTGATTGGCAGACAGAAAACAAAGAGTGGGGATAAATGGTCCCTTTCAGAATGGCAGGCAGTGACTAGTGGGGTACCGCAAGGCTCGGTGCTGGGACCGCAGCTATTTACGATATACATTAATGACTTGGATGAAGGGATTAAAAGTAACATTAGCAAATTTGCAGATGACACAAAGCTGGGTGGCAGTGTGAACTGTGAGGAAGATGCTATGAGGTTGCAGGGTGACTTGGACAGGTTGTGTGAGTGGGAGGATGCATGGCAGATGCAGTTTAATGTGGATAAGTGTGAGGTTATCCACTTTGGTGGTAATAATAGGAAGGCAGAGTATTATCTGAATGGTGTCAAGTTAGGAAAAGGGGACGTACAACGAGATCTGGGTGTCCTAGTGCATCAGTCACTGAAAGGAAGCATACAGGTACAGCAGGCAGTGAAGAAAGCCAATGGAATGTTGAGGAGTTGTGTATAGGAGCAAAGAGGTCCTTCTGCAGTTGTACAGGACCCTAGTGAGACCGCACCTGGAGTACTGTGTGCAGTTTTGGTCTCCAAATTTGAGGAAGGATATTCTTGCTATTGAGGGCGTGCAGCGTAGGTTAATTCCCGGAATGGCGGGACTGTCATATGTTGAAAGGCTGGAGCGACTAGGCTTGTATACACTGGAATTTACAAGAATGAGAGGGGATCTTATTGAAACATATAAGATTATTAAGGGATTGGACACGTTAGAGGCAGGAAACATGTTCCCAATGTTGGGGGAGTCCAGAACCAGGGGCCACAGTTTAAGAATAAAGAGTAGGCCATTTAGAACGGAGATGAGGAAAATCTTTTTCAGTGAGAGAGTTGTAAATCTGTGGAATTCTCTGCCTCAGAAGGCGGTGGAGGCCAATTCTCTGGATGCTTTCAAGAGAGAGCTAGATAGAGCTCTTAAAGATAGCAGGGGTATGGGGAGAAGGCAGGAACGGGGTACTGATTGTGAATGACCAGCCATGACCACATTGAATGGCGGTGCTGGCTCGAAGGGCCGAATGGCCTACTCCTGCACCTATTGTGTATTGTCTATTGTCCAGACCTATTGCGTCCGGGCCTACAGCATCCTGGCCTACAGCATCCTGGCCTACAGCGTCCGGGCCTACAGTGTCCGGACCTACAGTGTCCGGGTCTACAGTGCCACCCCGGGCCTACAGCGTCCGGACCTACAGCATCCGGGCCTACAGCGCCCCCCGGGCCTAATACGGGATAAGGGCGGTCCCGTACGGGACAAACCAATTTAGCCCAAAATACAGGATGTCCCTGCTAATACGGGACAGTTGGCAACCCTACTGGTAGAGGTTGTGAGTTGGGAATGTGCTGAACGGGTAGGCTGGCATTTTGTAGGTGGTGGTGGGAGGAAGGAATGCTGAGCATAGTTAAAGGAGTGAAAACCAAACAGGCTGTTCTGCCCTGGATGGTCTCAACCTCTTGAGTGTTGTTGGCGCGTGTACCTGGATCACTCTCCTGACTCGTGCCTTGCCGATGCTGAAAAGGCTTTGGAGTGTCAGGAGGCAGCCACACTATTTATGTGGCCGATCCATCTGTGTCTCTGGTCAATGGAGACCCCCAGGACACTGCCTGAGATGCGGGTTCGATCCCGACCTCCGGTGCTGTGTGTGTGGAGTTTGCAAGTTTTCTCCGGGTGCTTCGGTTTCCTCCCACACTCCAAAGACGTACAGGTTTGTAGGTTAATTAGCTTCGGTAAATTGTTAATTGTCCCTAGTGTGTGTAGGATAGTGTTGGTGTGCGGGGATCGCTGGTCGGTGTGGACTCGGTGGGCCCAAGGGTCTGCTTCTGCGCAGTATCTCTAAAGTCTACAGAGAGCAAATTAAGTCATGGTGTAGTTTTCTACATAACTCTTCCCATGCATGCACATTCACAGTTTGACCAAGTTTAAATACTGCAGACAGGCACAATTGCTGAGGGTATTGACTTCAGCAGTGAGGTCTTCCTCCCCATTTAAGGTCAGGAAGGCTTTCGGTACATTGGCCTTTATCAGTCAGGGTATTGAGTATAGAAGATGGGATGTTATGTTATAGTTGTACAAGACGTTGGTCAGGCCGCATTTGGAGTATTCATGTTTTGGTCACCCTGCTGTAGAATAGACTAGACCAAGTGGACACGTTGGGCCCAAAGCTCTCCTGCATTGGTGCAGCACCCTCTCCCCCCCCCCCCTCCCCCTCTCCCCCCCTCCCCCTCTCCTCCCCCTCCCCCCCTCCTCCCCCTCCCTCCTCCCCTCCCCCTCACCCCCCTCCCCCTCCCCTCCCTCCTCCCCCTCCCTCCTCCCCTCCCCCTCACCCCCCCCCCTTCTCCCTCCCCTCCCCCCTTATCTCCCTCCTACCCCCTCCCTAGGAGATAGATTTAAACTTTAAAATGTGAATCACTTTAAAAATATAACCGATTTCAATGAAACTTCTTCCATTAGCACCAAAGGGACGACGGTGAGTAAATTGTTGCGCTATCATGTACCGTTTTGGCTGTAGTTCAGGAACAAACAAACAAACAAACAAACAAACAGGTTTTAGTATATTAAGCTGAAAGGGTGCAGGGAAGATTTACAAGGATGTTGCCAGCATTTGAGGGCCTGAGCTACCGGGAGAGGTTGTGCAGGCCAGGACTTTATTCCTTGGTGTACAGGAGGCTGAGGGATGATCATTTCGAGGTGTATAAAATCAAGAAGGGAATAGATAGGCTGAATGCACAACGTCTTTTTCCCAGAGTAGGGCAATCGAGGACCAGAGGACATCGGTTTAAGGTGGGTGGGGGAAAAGGAATAGGAACCTGAGGTGTAACTTTTTCACTCAGAGGGTGGTGGGTGTATGGAATGAACTGCCAGAGGTAGTTGAGCTAGGTACTATGAAAGCATTTAAAAGACATTTGGACAGGTACATGGATAGGAAAGGTTGAGAGGGATATGGGCCAAACGCGGGCAGGTGGGGCTAAGTGTAGATGGGGCATGTTGGTTGGCGTTGGCAACTTGGGCTGGAGGGCCTCTTCCCGTGCTCTATTTGGCTCACCTTTGATTCACCAGGAAGATATTGCATTCCCTACATGCTTCTCCAGTGACGGCTGAAGTTCTTGTCCATGCCCTATCGTGGCTACTGCGAGCTTTGTGCGAAGAACTTCCTAATGACAGTCCTGCATTGATTTTTTGAGAGGTTGAATGGGAGCCTTGTTCCACCCTCTTGGTTTACAGTAATGCTCATTGGCCTTTCCCATTTCTGTGACTCTATCCTCACCAGATCAGCACTTGAATGCCTCCTCTGCTTTTTAACATCTATCCAGTGTTTTGGCATAATTGAGACTTTTTAATGGTCCAAACTTTAAGCTCATTGTTTATCTCTACACTATCTCTCATCTTTGAATCCAGGTCCCTCAGGTCGGCCGACTTGGGGCTACTCACTATCCCGCGGTCTAGGCTTAAGCTCAGGGGTGACCGCGCTTTTGCAGTTGCAGCTCCTAGACTGTGGAACAGCATCCCTCTCCCCATCAGAACTGCCCCCTCCATCGACTCCTTTAAGTCCAGGCTCAAAACCTATTTCTACTCCCTAGCGTTTGAGGCTCATTGAGGAGGCGCTGTGAACTGTTTGCGTGCTACTGTATGTTTCATTTTTTTTCCATTGGAACCTAATCAGATGTACAGCACTTTGGTCAACGTGGGTTGTTTTTAAATGTGCTATACAAATAAAATTGACTTGACTTGACTTGACTTGAATGCTTCATTTTTTTAGAGTTGACCTAAAATAGACCAAAGCCTTTGTTCATCGCTTGTTCTGACCATTATTTTGCTATTTTGGTCATTTCAATTCTCTTGGTCGTGAGAAATGGACATGTGAAGCATTGGGTCTACCACCAGCCTGTGCTTCTGTATTATCAGCAATGTCACCAAGTATCGTGGTGTCCATTTTCTCACATCACTGTGCACAACTTTCTTCCACCATTTATTTATTCTCATGATTTTCTTTCCATGCATCTACCACATCTCTTATCCTTGAATCAGTACCTAGCAATCTTATTTTAGTTCAAAGATACAGCATGGAAACAGGCCCTTCATCCCACCGAGTCCACGCCGACCATCGATCACCCAAGCTTCGGCGATCGTTTTGCTGAACACCTCCGCTCAGTCCGCCTTAACCAACCTGATCTCCCGGTGGCTCAGCACTTCAACTCCCCCTCCCACTCCCAGTCTGACCTTTCTGTCCTGGGCCTCCACCACTGTCAGAGTGAGGCCCAGCGCAAATTGGAGGAACAGCACCTCTTATTTCGCTTGGGCAGTTTACACCCCAGCGGTATGAACATTGGCTTCTCGAACTTCAGATAATCCTTGCTTCCCCTCTCTACCCCCCCTCCCCCTTCCCAGTTCTCCCACTGTCTTCCTGTCTCCTACTACATCCTATCTTTGTCCCGCCCCCTCCCCTGACATCAGTCTGAAGGGTCTCGACCCGAAACGTCACCCATTACTTCTCTCCCAAGATGCTGCCTGACCCGCTGAGTTACTCCAGCATTTTGTGTCACACTAGTTCTATGTTATCCCACTTTCTCATCCACTCCCTACACACCAGGGGCAATTTAGAGGCAAATTAACCTACAAACCCGCACGTCTTTGGGATGTGGGAGGAAACCGGAGCACCCGGAGGAAACCCACATGGTCACAGGGAGAACGTACAGACTCCGTTCAGTTTAGTTTATTGTCACGTGTACCGAGGTACAGTGAAAAGCTTTTGTTGCGTGCTAGCTAACCAGTCAGCGGAAAGACAATACATGATTACAATCGATCCATTTACAGTGTATGGATACACTGTGCAAGGTAAAGCCAGCAAAGTCCGATCAAGGACAGTCCGAGGGTCACCAATGAGGTAGATAGTAGTTCAGCACTGCTCCCTGTTTTTGGTAGGACGGTTCAGTTGCCTGAAAACAGCAACTAAATCATCCTACCTCCTCTACCAGAGAGCAGTGCTGACTAACTCCGCACAGACGACGCCCTTAGTCAGGATGTAAACCAGGGTCTCCGGCGCTGCAAGGCAATGGCTCTACCAGCTGCGCCACCGTGCCGCCCCAATCTGGCAAAAAGGAAACATTTATGAACATGTTGTGCTGACCGACAACCTGTGGTGAACCTGGACTGAGAAACACAGTCATTTGTCCAAATAAACCAGATTTAGAGTTGTGATCCTGTTAATATTTTGGTCAATCTTAAAGCAACGAAATTCTGCTGAAATCTCCCACAACTGAAAACACATTTGACAGCTTAATGATTTGAAGCGGCAAAGTACTTTGTGACTTTAAATATTCAAACTCCACCCTCCAAGGAGAGCTTGGTGTCACACCCTCATAAATCAGCTTTATTTAAATCAAAACTGCTTCAACAACATCTAATTTCTAAGAATCTAAAACAGCAAGCAAAAGGAATTTGGTATTGCACTAAACTGCTTGCAACTACGAACACTCGGGATAAGAAGGCTCCATTCATCTGGGTAAGTGAAATGAAGAATGTAAAGGTTGATAAACGAACAGAAGCAAATCTAGTTGAACAAAATCTCCATTGGAAAGGCAGGCTGATCGGGCAACATATATTCTGCGCGGGCTTGTCCAATTCACTCACTCTTATCTCCCCATCCGCATTCCATATATCCGCATATTGCTTATATTTTTCTCTGATGAACATGGGTGACTCATATTGGGTAACCGAGGCAACGAACAATCTTTGTGGATTTGCCGGGACAAGCAGCAGTCTTTTGCAACGAGCAGCAATCCCATATCAAGTGTTAGACTTCTCACAAATGTTTTCCAGCTGGGATTCCAGGATAATAATCAGCAGTGGATAGCTGGCCAATACTTTTCTCTTTCTTTCAAGTTTGAGATACTGGCTGTGTTAAGGATCTGCTAGTCTAGAACAGCCTGTGCTTCTGCGGTCTGCCTTGGTCATAGCTTCCAACTAGCCTTCCCTGCAACCCTGATTTATATTTTGTTGTTGCCTTTTTCAAGTATATCTCTGATCGTCTTTTGAAGATAACAAATGAAATCGCGTTTTAGACTATAATGATTTGTCTTGTGGAAAAATATTCTCATTTTCCCCTGATTCTTTAGCCAGCTCTTACTTCACATAAAATTGCACTGTGTCGCATTTTAATTTCTAATCATTGAAGCTGAAGGAATGGGCTAAGAAGGGTCTCGACCCGAAACGTCACCCATTCCTTCTCTCCCGAGATGCCACCTGTCCCGCTGAGTTACTCCAGCATTTTATGTCTACCTTCGATTTTAACCAGCATCTGCAGTTTTTTCCTACATAGATTGCAGTAGCTGGTCTGAACTTTGCACCACAGGGACAATTAATGTTTGGCTAATGCAACTGCATAATATCAATATTTTTCATTTTGCTACAGTGCATTGTAAAATCCCTGGTTTAAATATTAATTGGCTGCAGCGTACTATCAAAGCTCCCCTGACACACACTGTTCAGTGGTACAGAGACTACCCACAACATACCATAGCATGGCCCACAACATACAATGGCTGCTATGTGTAGGCAAGAACTGCAGACGCTGGTTTAAATCAAAGGTAGACACAAAGTGCTGGAGTAACTCAGCAGGCAGGCAGCATCCGTGGAGAGAAGGAATAGGTGACGTTTCAGGTCGAGACCCTTCTTCAGACTGAAGATGGCTCCTTTAGTCAGTTCTTATTTCTTTCAAAAGCACTCTCCAATCTCTTCCTACTTGCAAGACTCTGGGTGCTAATTCTTCAATGTCAGCATGTTGCGTGCTTTTTCTTTCCAAATCCACTCTTTGCCAAACCAGGGCCACTTCTCCTTTATTTATTTAGCTGTGATTGAGCCGGCTGTACTTTTTGAGAAGGCTCCGCTCCTTCAACGTCTGCAGTGAGATGCTGCAGATGTTTTACCAGTCGGTGGTGGCCAGCGCCATCTTCTTCGCTGCCGTGTGCCGGGGCAGGAGGGCGAAGGCCGCGGGCACCAACAGGACCAACAAACCCATCGGGAAGGCCGGCTCCGTCCTGGGGGCTGGAGTTGGAGTTGGATTCACGGGGAGGTGGTCTTGGAGGGGAGGATGCTCCTCAAATTGCGGAGCCTCCTGGACAATACAGCTCCCCCCCTCCCTCCGTGACACACTGGTCAACCTGAGGGGCACCTTCAGCAACAGACTGGTCCCACCGAGATGCAGCACAGAACGCCACAGGACATCCTTCTTCCCTGTGGCTATCAAACTGTACAACCCCTCCCCCTTCTGTCGTGGGGTAGACTGGGACTGAGATTATCCCCCCCTCCCCAATCTTTGACATCCCCAATCCCTTCCACTACTCACTTTAATTTCATGTTTCATGTGTCTTGTGTTTTATGACTGTTGGCAGATCAATTCCCCTCCTGGGATACATACAGTTCTATTTTATCATATCGTTTGTCCACACATCACACAGGTCTACATGAAGGTTTTCACAGCATTCCCTTGATTGATTTAAAGATAGATCCTGTCCCTACACAATTTAGGGTAGTCACGGTGGCGCAGCGGTAGAGTTCCCGCCTTACAGCGCTTGCAGCGCCGGAGACCCGGGTTCCATCCCGACTACGGGTGCTGTCTGTACGGAATTTGTACGTTCTCCCCTTGACCTGCGTGGGTTTTCTCTGAGATCTTCGGTTTCCTCCCACGCTCCAACGACGTGCAGGTTTGTAGGTTGATTGGCTTGGTAAATGTAAAAATTGTCCCTGGTGGCTGTTGGATAGTGTTAGTGTGCGGGGATCACTGGTCGGCGTGGACCCTGTGGGCCGAAGGGCCTGTTTCTGCGCTGTATCTCTAAACTAAACCTCTGGAGGGAAGCTTGCAGCCGTTGCCAGTGAACTCCATTGTCCCAGCCTGGTTCATCATCATTTGTTCCAACTCCTCTTGTGACAGATGGAAGGTGATGGGAGGATCTAGACAACCTTGACTGGTTGCACAGAACACAGATGGATGAGAACAATACCCAGATTTAGATAGGTTCAGAACTCAGAAATTTTTCAAAAACCTCAGCACGCAGGTGCTGGTTAATTCACAAAAGGATACAATGTGTTAGATCCAACCTATTCATTAGCCCTGACGTCTAAGAAGGAACTGCAGATGCTGGTTTACACCCAAGGTAGACACAAAATGCTGGAGTAACTCAGCGGGTCAGGCAGCATCTGTGGAGAACATGGATAGGTGACGTTTCACAGAGTGCTGGAGTAACTCAGCGGGTCAGGCAGCATCTGTGGAGAACATGGATAGGTGACGTTTCACAGAGTGCTGGGGTAACTCAGCGGGTCAGGCAGCATCTGTGGAGAACATGGATAGGTGACGTTTCACAGAGTGCTGGAGTAACTCAGCGGGTCAGGCAGCATCTGTAGAGAACATGGATAGGTGACGTTTCACAGAGTGCTGGAGTAACTCAGCGGGTCAGGCAGCATCTGTGGGGAACATGGATAGGTGACGTTTCACAGAGTGCTGGGGTAACTCAGCGGGTCAGGCAGCATCTGTGGAGAGAAGGAATGGGTGACGTTCCGGGTCGAGACCCTTCTTCAGACTGAGTGTCAGGGAAGAGGGAGACAGAGATATGGAAGGGTAAGGTGTGAAAACAAGAGAACAATGGGGACGAGGATCTAGGAAAATGTAGAATGGATCATTGTTAGCTGCGGGCTTACAACCCAGCGGTATGAATATGAGTCTGAAGAAGGGTCTCGACCCGAAACGTCACCCATTCCTTCTCTCCAGAAATGCTGCCTGTCCCACTGAGTTACGCCAGCATTTTGTGTCTATCTTCGGTATGAATATTGACTTGTCTAACTTCATGTAACCCTTGCTAAGTATCCCTCTCTCCTTGGATCTTCCCATTCACTACCACTGCGCCACCGTGCCGCCCTTAAGGCCTGATAGTGGGGATCAACATTACAATAGGTCCACACATCGGATTTATAGTTGGAAATATTAGTTCGTCCCCATATTCAGAGTTAATTTCCATGTTAGGCATTAAGCAGATTAGCAGGCTGAAGCTAATCCTGCATGAACAATGCCACCTTCACTGTGGAACTGCTTGTGTAAGAAGGTTTAATCAATAAAATGCGATTGGTCGGACAACTAGTCCATAAGACCGTAAGACATAGGAGCAGAATTAGGCCATTCGGCCCATTGAGTCCGCTCCGCCATTAAATCATGGCTAATCTATCTCCCCTCTCAACCCCATTCACCTGCCTTTAAAAATATCAATCTCTGTCTTATCCATTGACTTGGCCTCCACAGCCGTCTGTGGCAACGAATTCCACAGATTCACCACCCTCTGGCTAAAGAAATTCCTCCTCATCTCCATTCTAAAGGTACGTCCTTTTATTTTGAGGCTGTGCCCTCTGGTCCAAAACTCTCCCACTAGTGGGAACACCCTCTCCACATCCACTCTATCTCGCGCAAGATATTGCAGCAGACCAAAGGCCAAGTTTTAGTTTTAGAGATACAGCGTGGAAATGGAACCCGGGTTTCTGGTGTTGTAAGGTGGCAACTCTACCGCTGCGAAACCGTGCCGCCCTTAAGACCTGCTCTGAAGAAGGGTCTCGAACCCGAAACGTCACCCATTCCTTCTCTCCAGAGATGCTGCCTGATCCGCTGAGTTACTCCAGCATTTTGTGGCTTTGGTCGGGATCAACAATGCAACAGGTCCACACATCGGATTTGGAGTTGAAAATTTGTAAATATTTGTTCTTCAGATCAGATCCTGAAGTTTAATCTTCATCCTGGATGAAAATCCTGTACACTTGCCACCATGGCAGGCTTGCAGATTGTCAAACTCTCCAAATAGCAACTCTGGCAAAGAGTTTCCAGCTTATTTTCGTTTAGTTTAGTTTAGTTTAGTTTAATTTAATTTAGTTTAGTTTAGAGATATAGCGCGGAAACAAGCCCTTCGGCCTACTGAGTCCGCACCGACCAGCAATCCCCACTCACTAACACACACCGGGGACGACTTACAATTTTACTGAAGCCAATTAGCCTACAAACCTGTACGTCTTTGGAGTGTGGGAGGAAACCGGGGCTCCTGGAGAAACCCCCCCACGCAGGTCACGGGGAGAACGTACAAAGTCCGTACAGGAGTTTCCAGCTGCAGCCTCTGTTAACTTGGAAAGAGCCAAGAAAAACCAACTGTGTAGACCTTTGCTCCTGGGAACAACATGCATGGAAGTGACAGTTTTACAATTGAGTCAGTGCATGGCTGGCTGCAGGAGTAGATGTGCAATGCAGGCAGAAACAGGGAATCTCCAGAGTCCCAAACACAAATTACACATAAATTACACATAAATTGTACGAGACAGCGAGAAAACAAAGACTGCAAAAAAAAGACATTTATGTTAAAAAAAACTTTTAGAAAACAAGTTCACGGTGGTGCAAGAGGCGGTGTGTGGTGTTCCATGCTGAGGTGGGTTGGTTCCTTAACCTGATGGTCCCTCTCCCCTGACTAGTCTGAAGTAGGGTCTCAACACGAAACGTCACCCATTCCTTCTCACCAGAGACGCTGCCTGTCCCGCTGAGTTACTCCAGCTTTTCATGTCTATGGTTGCAGGAAAGTAACCATTCTTGAACTTGGTGCATGTGGGACTTCAGACTTCTGTTCCTATAGCTTGAGGGGCAGTGAGGAGAGGGCACAGCCTGGATGGTAAGGGTCCTTGTCCAGTCAGATGCCAACTGCATTGCCCTGCCACCCACTGAAGCCCTGCAATGCTGCCAGCATGGGCTGCCTTTGCACAAGAGGTACTGCTCCTCGCACAGACTGCCAGGCAACTATCTCTGACAAAATGTGTAGGATTTTGCAGGAACAGCACCTCATATTTCCCTTGGGCAGCTTACAACCCAGCGATATGAACATTGACTTCTCCAAGTAGCCCTTGCTTTCCCTCCCTCTCCGTCCCTCCCCCATCCTAGTTCTCCGACTAGTTTCACTGTCCTCCTGATTCAATTTTACTGATTGTATCCCCTCAGCCAACAATGAATCATTCTACATTTTCACTTTGGATCAGCGTCCCCTTTGATCTGTCATTTTCACACCTTACCCTTCCTTATCTCTATTTCCCTCTCCCCTGACTCTCAGTCTGTAGAAGGGTCTTGACCTGAAACGTCACCCAGTCCTTCTTTCCAGAGATGCTGCCTGACCCGCTGAGTTACTCCAGCACTCTGTGAAACGTCACCTATCCATGTTCTCCAGAGATGCTGCCTGACCCGCTGAGTTACTCCAGCACTCTGTGAAACGTCACCTATCCATGTTCTCCACAGATGCTGCCTGACCCGCTGAGTTACTCCAGCACTCTGTGAAACGTCACCTATCCATGTTCTCCACAGATGCTGCCTGACCCGCTGAGTTACTCCAGCGTTTTGTGTCTACCTCAGTAAACGAGTGCCAGACAGTGGTTGACACAGCTTACATTCTTCGCTTTGGTTGCTGATAAGCAGCCAGTTTGTCAGGACTGCTTGGAAAGAATGCCAGTCTTCACCATGTTCCGCGTGGCCTTTGTATGAATGATCGTCGACAGTTGAGTGGTAACGCAAAGCTGGAGCAACACGTTGCAGATGGATACATTTACAGCAGACGCTCCTAGTCTGTTGTTGGAGTCAGAGAGTGATACAGTGTGGAAACCGGCCCTGCGGTCCAACTTGCCCACAATTCATCCCAGCTACACTAGTCCCACCTGCCCGCGTTTGGTCCGTATCCCCCCAAACCTGTCCTATCCATGTACCTGTCCAACTGTTTCTTAATTGTTGGGATAGTCCCAGCCTCAACTACCTCCTCTGGCAGCTCGTTCCATACACCCACCACCCTCTGTGTGAAAACGTTACCCCTCAGATTCCTATTTAATCTTTCCCCCTTTACCTTAAACCTATAAACCTGAATTCAGTCCGCTGGTTGAATCATCGTTGCAGGAACTATCGCAGTGTTTAGGAAACACATGTGGTCAAGTTGGGCCGAGCGAGGAGCCTGTTTCCACACTGTGTCACTCTATGACTCTAACAGACTATCAGAGATCAGGTGCATTTCCCTATCCATTTGCCACAGGATGCATACACGGCCCCTATGATGCTGCGAAGAGTTCCATTGATATCGCTGACCAAATGCCCGTGATCAGATGCACTGGACTTGCCCTTCACGCTTCACGCAGCTCCAGGGTATTTTATTTTCATTCCTATGACTGCAGTGAATCCGAGACTCTGTGGGATTTCAAACTCTGAGTGCAACAAAAAAAATCCGATTTGTCAGCGACCCCATTAAATAAATCCTAATGCGACTCAGAGATTTTCTACTTAGAGTTAAGCCCTTAAAATCCTGTTAAAGTAGCACATTGTTTTTAAAAAGGAATCCCTTTGAGGTTTCCCACCAGTGACTGACACGACCAGCAAGAGTGTATGAACGCACTGGCCAAGGAACTTCAAAACCCTCCGCTCGCTTTTGCATTGCTGTTCATTTTCATTTTGTCATTCAAGTCATGATTTAAGTTTAGTTTAGTAGCAGGCCCTTCGGCCCACCGGGTCCGCGCCGACCAGCGATCCCCGCACATTAACACCATCCTACACACACGGGGGACAATTTTTTTGTTACGTTTACCAAACCAGTTAACCTTCAAACCTGTACGTCTTTGGAGGAAACTGAAGATCTCGGAGAAAGCCCACGCAGGTCACGGGGAGAACGTACAAACTCCGTACAGACAGCACCCGTAGTCGGGATGTAACCCGGGTCTCTGGCGGTGCATTCGCTGTAAGGCAGCAACTCTACCGCTGCTACCGCTGCGCCACCGTGCCCACCGTGCGACCTCACTCTCAGCATGTGAGCAGGGGAATATATGAAATATGAGCAGTAATAGGCTATTTGGCCTCGAGGCTTTTACATTTGTTAACATTATGCCTGATTTGCTGTTTGGTCTCAATCCACTCCCTCACCTAGCCCCATAACCTTTAATTCCCCTAACGTCTTAAGAATCTGTCAACGTCAGTCTTGAATCCAATTAATGCCTCTGCCAAAGCTCTCTGTTGAGACTGCCAACCATTCACAACCTTTAAGAGAACTCAATCCCCTGTGTGCAAGCTTCAATGCCCAGCCTTTGTCCAATACAACCGTGTGAAACATCCTCCCAACACCTTTCCTATCACGTCCCATCAGAATCCCACACGTTTCATTGAGCCAACCTCATTCTTCTCATCTCCAACGACAACAAGCACAATCTACTCGATCTTTTCTCACAAGCCAACTCCTTTATGCTAGAAATCAAACCACTGAACATTACGCCATCATACTGAAGAAGGGTCTCGACCCGAAACGTCACCCATTCCTTCTCTCCAGCGATGCTGCCTGACCCGCTGAGTTACTCCAGCATTTTGTGCCTGCCTTCGATTTAAACCAGCATCTGCCGTTCATTCTTACACTGAACCTTGCCTGCACTGCCTCCGATCCACATAAGCTTGACAGCACGTACCACCAGATTCAAGAATGCCCTTACCCCAGTTGTTATCAGGCTCTTGATCTGTCAAAAGCTTAAGGATGTACTCCCGATCTCCCAATCAACCTTAATGAAGCCCTCGCATATTTTTAAAATCTGCACTTCCTTTGTGTGGCACGGTGGCGCAGCGGCAGAGTTGCTGCCTCACGGCGCCAGAGACCCGGGTTCGATCCTGACTATGGGTGCTGTCTGTACGGAGTTTGTACGCTCTCCCCGTGACCTGCGTGGGTTTTCTCCGGGTGCTCCCGTTTCCTCCCACTTCCCAAAGACGTGCGGGTTTGTAGGTTAATTGTCCCTAGAGTGTAAGATAGAACTAGTGTATGGGTGATTGCAGACTCGGTAGGCCGAATGGTGTGTTTTCACTTTGTATCTCTAAAACTAAAAACTAAAACTGTGGCTGTAACACTATATTCGAGACTCTGCTTCATTGTTAGGTTTGCATTACTCATGTGTGGTCAGATTGTACCTATGTATCGCATGAGAGTAAACCTATGTCCTCTGGTTCTTGATTCCCAATCTCTGGGTGAAAAGACTCTGGGCCTTCATCCGGCCTCTTCTGGTGAAGGCACCCTGTCGCAAAGGGAGTTGCTGGACCTAGACCCAGTGACAATGAGGGAACAGGGAGGTGACTGGGGTAGTGTATGTGGGGTCTTCTTTACCTGTGTCTGCTGCCCTTTGTCCTTCTTGGAGGTAGACATGATAGGGTTGGAATACTTTATTGTCACATGTAACTAGGCACAGTGAGATTCTTTGCTGCGTGCCCAATGTATACAAATAGCAGCCACCTACAGCGTTGGCAAAGTTACGATGCCTCCTTTCTTCTCACCCCCCACCCCACAGCGGCTCCCCATTGTCCATTGTTCTCCCCCTTCCACCCCTTTATGCTTGTAAACAAACTCAATGCTAGCATTTATTTCAAGAGGGATTGTGTACAAAAACAGGGATGTAACGCTATGGCGCCTCATTTGGAGCATTGTGAGCAGTTGTGGGCCCCATATCTGAGGAAGGATGTGCTGGCTCTGGAGAGGGTCCAGAGGAGGTTTACGAGAATGATCCCAGGAATGAGTGGGTTAACATATGATGAGCGTTTGTCAGCACTGGGCCTGTACTCGCTGGAGTTTAGAAGGATGAGGGGGGACCTCATTGAAACTTACCGAATAGTGAGCGGCCCGGATAGAGTGGATGTGGAGAGGATGTTTCCACTAGTGGGAGAGTCTAGGACCAGAGGGCACAGCCTCAGAATTAAAGGACGTTGTTTTAAGAAGGAGATGAGGAGGAATTTCTTCAGTCAGAGGGTGGTGAATCTGTGGAATTCAGTGCCACAGACGGCTGTGGAGGGCAAGTCAATGGATATTTTTAAGGCAGAGATGGATAGATTGTTGATTAGTACGGGTGTCAGGGGTTATGGGGAGAAGGCAGGAGAATGGGGTTGGGAGGGAGAGATAGATCAGCCATGATTGAATGGCGGAGTAGACTACATGGGCCGAATGGCTTCATTCTGCTCCTATTCCTTACGACCCCCCTGCCCCTCAACGCCGAGTCCTCCACACGGCAGTCCTCCCATGCCCTCATTGACCGCTGACCATTGGTTGTCCCGCGAGGCCCCACCGCCACGAGGCCCCACCACCACGAGGCCCCACCGCCACGAGGCCCCACCGCCGCGAGGCCCCACCGCCACGAGGCCCCACCACCACGAGGCTTCACTGCCGTGAGGCCCCACCACCACGAGGCCCCACCACCACGAGGCCACACCACCGCGAGGCCCCACCGCCGCGAGGCTTCACCGCCGCGAGGCCCCACCGCCGCGAGGCCCCACCACTAGAAGGCCCCACCGCCGCGAGGCCCCACCACCACGAGGCCCCACCACCACGAGGCCCCACCACCACGAGGCCCCACCGCCGCGAGGCCCCACCGCCGCTAGGCCCCACCGCCGCGAGACCACACCGCCGCGAGGCTTCAATGCCACGAGGCTTCACCGCCGCGAGGACCCACCGCCGCGACGCCCCACCACCGTGAGGCCCCACCATCGCGAGGGCCCACCGCCACGAGGCCCCACAAAGTCTCTTGCCCCTAATCTGGGCAAGAGACTCTGTGCATCTACCCGATCTATTCCTCTCATGATTTTGTGCACCTCTATAAGATCTCCCCTCATCCTCCTATGCCCCGAGGAATAGAGACCCAGCCTGCTCAACCTCTCTCTATAGCTCACACCCTCTAGTCCTGGCAACATCCTCATAAATCTTCTCTGAACCCTTTCAAGCTTGACAAAATCTTTCCTATAACATGTTGCCCAGAACTGAACACAATATTCTAAATGCGGTCTCACCAACGTCTTGTACAACTGCAACATGACCTCCCAACTTCTATACTCAATACTCTGACTGATGAAGGCCAAAGTGCCAAAAGCCTTTTTGACCACCTTATCCACCTGCGACTCGACCTTCAAGGAACTATGCACCTGTACTCCTAGATCCCTCTGCTCTACAACACTACCCAGAGGCCTACCATTTACTCTTTAGGTAGGGGTGCCAACTATCTCACTCCCAAATAAGGAACAGCCCAGGCCTCACCCAGCCAGCGGCCACGTGCTCCCGCTCCACCAATGGTGGCCGCCCGGCCCGGGAGACGGGTTGCTAGGCAACCTCCGGTAGGCGGCACCCGGGCCTCCAGGCCTACAGCGTCCAGGCCTACAGCGGCCCCTGGGCATGCAATGTCCAGGCCTACAGTGTCCGGGCCTACAGCGTCCCCCGGGCCTACAGTGTCTGGGTCTACCACGCCCCCCAGGCCTAATACGGGACAAGGGCGGTCCCATATGGGACAAACCAATTTAGCCCAATATACAGGATATCCCGGCTAATATGGGACAGTTGGCAACCCTACGTACAGGCGGCGCCCAGGCCTCCGACCCTACACTGTCCGGGCCTACACTGTCCGGGCCTACATTGTCCGGGCCTACACTGTCCGGGCCTACAGCGCCCCCCCCCCCCCCCCCCCCCCAGGTCTACAGCGTCTGGGCCTACACTGTCTGGGCCTACACTGTCTGGGCCTACAGTGTCCAGGCGTACACTGTCCTGGCCTACAGCACCCCCCCTCCCCCCCGGGCCTAATACGGGACAAGGGTGGTCCCGTACAGGACAAACCAATTTAGCCCAAAGTGTGGGATGTCCCGGCTAATACGGGACAGTTGGCAACTCTATGTGTAGGTCCTGCCCTTGTTCGACGTCCTAAAATGCAACACTTCACTTGAAGATTTGGAAGCTGAAGAATAACAGAAGACATTAAAACCTGGGCGATGATACATTCATACATTGTTGCTTGAGGGGGAGGAGAGAATAAATTTAAAGCATTACAGTACCTAAATGCTTTACACCCTATCAACATACAGCTATGTACTCCCTATGTAAATACTTTCCACATTGTAAATGAACATCCACCTTACTAACAAAACAGTTATTAGTGCCATTGTAACATTCGTTTGAAACAGACAGTTGTTACAACAGCACAATTGCAGAGAGTTGTGGACGCAGCCCAGACCATCACACAAACCAACCTCCCTTCCATCGACTCCATCTACACCTCACACTGCCTCGGCAAGGCCAGCAGCCCAGACCATCACACAAACCAACCTCCCTTCCATTGACTCCATCTACACCTCACGCTGCCTCGGCAAGGCCAGCAGCCCAGACCATCACACAAACCAACCTCCCTTCCACTGACTCCATCTACACCTCACGCTGCCTCGGCAAGGCCAGCAGCCCAGACCATCACACAAACCAACCTCCCATCGACTCCATCTACACCTCACGCTGTCTCGGCAAGGCCAGCAGCCCAGACCATCACACAAACCAACCTCCCTTCCACTGACTCCATCTACACCTCACGCTGCCTCGGCAAGGCCAGCAGCCCAGACCATCACACAAACCAACCTCCCTTCCACTGACTCCATCTACACCTCACGCTGCCTCGGCAAGGCCAGAAGCATAATCAAGGACCAGTCTCACCCCGGCCACTCCCTCTTCTCCCCTCTCCCATCGGGCAAAAAGGTACAGAAGTGTGAAAACGCACACCTCCAGATTCAGGGACAGTTTGAAGAAGGGTTTTGACCGGAAACGTCACCCATTCCTTCTCTCCAGAGACACAGCCTGAGCTGTTCAATTACTCCAGCATTTTGTGCCTAACTTTGGTGTAAACCAGCATCTGCAGTTCCTTCCTACACAGCTTTTTCCCAACTGTTATAAGGTAACTGTACCATCCGACCACCATCTAGAGAGCATCTACCACCATCTAGAGAGCAATTCTGACCTACCATCTACCCAAAACGTCCCCTGTTCCTTTTCACCACAGATGCTGCCTGACCCTCTGAGTTACTCCAGCACTCTGTGAAACGTCACCTATCCATGTTCTCCACAGATGCTGCCTGACCCGCTGAGTTACTCCAACACTCTGTGAAACGTCACCTATCCATGTTCTCCACAGATGCTGTCTGACCCGCTGAGTTACTCCAACACTCTGTGTCCATCTTTGGTATCAATCGGCATCTGCAGCTCTTTGTTTCTACATGAAGGAAGGTGATGGCAGGCGAGGGGGAGGTGGTTAGATTGATCGGAGGAGGCCTGTTTGAGGCATCCTGGATTTGTTGGGCTCAACGGCCTGTTTCTGTGCACATATTCTTCGAAGTCCTTCAACTTCCCTCAATTTTAGATTTTTAGATTTAGAGATACAGTGCGGAAACAGGCCCTTCGGCCCGCTGGGTCCGCGCCTCCCAGCGATCCCCGCACACTAACACTATCCTACACACACTAGCGACAATTTTTACATATTACCCAGTCAATTAACCTACAAACCTGCATGTCTTTGGAGTGTGGGAGGAAACAGAAGATCTCGGAGAAAACCCACTCAGGTCACGGGGAGAACGTACAAACTCCGTACAGACAGCACCCGTAGTCAGGATCGAACCTGAGTCTCCGGCGCTGCATTTGCTGTAAGGCAGCGACTACCGCTGAGCCACCGTGCCGCCCGATCTCCTTGGTGATATGTGTAGGAAGGAACTGCAGATGCTGCTTCACACCGAGGATAGACACACCTCATGGTGCTCTGTTCCAGGCTCGGGCCTACCCTGCATTCCACACTCAGATTTTGATGAGATCACTAAACCTCTTGTCCAGCAGCTTGGTGGGAAAGTTGGTGTCAAAATTCTCTTCGATGTCTGTTTAAAACGCCGTAACCTCCAACAAACACCTTATTACATTGAGAGTCGGCCTTTCCTGGTCACGTGCAGACGCATAAATGCCGCTGCTTAATCCAGGGACCAATGTGAAAGAAAGAAACCCCAGGAGAACTCTGTGAAGCTTAGCCACTGTGAGGCTTGCAGCATTCGGCATTTCGAGTAAATCACCGCCGGTCAGCTGAGAATCCCGCGCGGGAGATCAGTAAACAATGAGCCACTTATCAGTTCAGCGGCTGAAACCTTCAAACAACCATGTTACGTACGATTCCAAAGTACACATTCACAAGCAGGCATGATGAGCATAGCCTCGGTGAGCTGCATGTGACTTGATGTGGAGGAACAAGCATTTGAAATTGTAAGTTTTACATTTGCACAGTTACTCTCGACTTAAGTGATTATGGACCATTTTCCCAGTCAAACCAGCCCTGTTCAGTTTGAATGCACACGTATTTCCTTCACAGTTTAGTTTAGTTTAGAGATACAGCATGGAAACAGGCCATTCGGCCCACCGGGTCCACGCCGACCAGCGATCCCCGCACACTAACACTATCCTACACCCACTAGGGACAATTTACAATTTTACCAAACCAATTAACCTACAAACCTGTACGTCTTTAGAGTGTGGGAGGAAACCAGAGATCCCGGAGTAAACCCACGCAGGTCACGGGAGGAACGTACAAACTCCGTACAGACAGCACCCGTGGTCAGGATGGAACCCGGGTCCCTGGCGCTGTGAGGCAGCAACTCTACCGCTGCGCCACCGTGACGCCCCAAGTTAGTGAGTCTCCTTTGCTTGGCTTTTATACGTGAAGGGTTTTGACACTGTCGACCCACACAGCATGGAAGCAGGCCCTTCCACCCAACTTGTCCACACTGACCAACATGTCCCACCTGCCTGCGTTTGGCCCATATCCCTCCAAACCTGTCCTATCCATGTCCCTGTCCAAATGTTTTTTAAATGCTGTAATAGTCCCAGCCTCAACTACCTCCTCCGGCAGCTTGTTCCATACACCCACTACCATTTGTATAAAAATGGTGCCCCTCAGATTCCTATTAAATCTTTCCTCCCTCACCTTAAAACTATGTCTTGTGGTTCTTGATTCCCCTACTCTGGGTAAAAGACTCTTTGCATTTAGCTTACATGTTCCTCTCATGATTTTATACCCCTCTGTAAGATCACCCCTCATCCTCCTGCGCTCCATGGAATAGAGTCCCAGCCTGCTCAACCTCTCCCTGTAGCTCACACCCTCTAGTCCTGGCAACATCCTCATAAATCTCACCCTTTCCAGCTTGACAATCCAGCTTGACAACATCTTGTCACCCGTTTAAAAAGGCTTGTCTTTGAGGAATCCTCAGTTTACGCCTCCATATCCAAAAATGTTTCACTATGTTCAGTCAATTATTGGGACAGATTGACTGGTAGAATTCTCTTTCTATAATCGCTGTAGGATAGTGTTAGTGTGCGGGGATCGCTGGTCGGCGCGGACTCGGTGGGCCGAAGGGCCTGTTTCCGCACTATATCTCCACACAAAACGAAACTAAACTCTGACTAAAGAAATTCCTCCTCATCTCCTTCCAAACGGAATGTCCTTTAATTCTGAGGCTGTGCCCTCTGGTCCTAGACTCTCCCACTGGTGGAAACATACTCTCCACATCCACTCTATCCGGGCCGCTCACTATTCGGTAAGTTTCAATGAGGTCCCCCCTCATCCTTCTAAACTCCAGCGAGTACAGGCCCAGTGCCGACAAACGCTCATCATATGTTAACCCACTCATTCCTGGGATCATTCTTGTAAACCTCCTCTGGACCCTCTCCAGAGCCAGCACATCCTTCCTCAGATATGGGGGCCAAAACTGCTCACAGTGCTCCAAATGCGGCTTGACCAGTGTGTTATAAAGCCTCAGCATTACACCCCTGTTTTTATATTCTAGTCTTCTCAAAATAAATGCAAACAATGCAATCGCCTTCCTTACCATACAACTTGTGAATGAACCTTTTGGGAATCCTGCAACAGCACTCCAAAATCTCTTTGCACCTCTAAATCAAAGACCTTGCTTCCACTGTCCATTATTGAAGAGAGTTCCAAAGACTCAGCCCTCTGAAGAGGACATTTCACCTCCTTTCTGTCTTGAAACACCGACCCCTTATTTTAAAACCATGAACGCCAGCTCACGATTCGCCCACGAGAGGACCCTCCCTCGCCGCCACCACGCTGCCGAGACCCTCAGGGTTTTGTATACTTTGTTTGTCCCCTCTCACTTGAGTTTACCTTAGGAGGTACAGCATAGAAACAGGCCCTTCGGCCCACCGAGTCCATGCTGACCAGTGATCACCCGTTCACACTAGTTCTGTGTTATCCCACTTTCTCATCCACTCCCTAAACACGAGAAAGCAATTTACAGAGGGCCGATTAACCTGTAAATCCGCATGTCTTTGGGATATGGGAGGCAACCTGTGCAGTCATAGGGAGAAGGTGCAAACTCCACACACAGATAATACTTGAGGTTAGGATCGAACCTGGGTCTCTGACGCTGTGAGGCAGCGGCACCACCTGCTGCCATTCTAAACTCCAGCAGACACATGTTTAGCCTGCCCAACCTTTACCCATGAGAAAAGCCACTCTCTGCAGGTATCAGGCCAGCAAACCCACTTGGAACTGTATCCAATGGATCACTGTCTTTCCTCTAATCTCAGTCGTGGTCTCCAGTATTGGAGACAAATTCTATGCACAATTCATTGTGAATCTAGTGTTACCAAGGTGCTGGAAAGAAATGGCCATATGTTTAGAAGCAAATTTCAATTCTATTGTTGCTATTTAACTTTGCAATATATTTTACGTGGCTTCGTGTCGGCCTTTAAAAAGAGTCATAGGTGACTTATTTTGCCTACATGCTCTGGTGGTATCATGCTACCTCATTGCAAGGTTTAGAGAGTGCAGTGGTAGAGTTGCAGACTCACAGCGCCGGAGACCCGGGTTCCATCCCGACTACGGGTGCTGTCTGTACGGAGTTTGTACGTTCTCCCCGTGACCCGCGTGGGTTTTCTCCAGGTGCTCCGGTTTCCTCCCACACTCCAAAGACGTGCAGGTTTGTAGGTTAATTGGCTTGGTATAATTGTGAATTGTCCCTAGTGTGTGTTGTATAGTGTTAGTGTGCGGGGATCGCTGGTCGGCATAGACTCGGTGGGCTGAAGGGCCTGTTTCCGCGCTGTATCTCTGAACTAAAACTAAACTAGATTTTGCCTGCATATATGACACCGTTTATTTGGCAACTAAAGTGTGTGATGCAGATGTTGCAGAGTGCCGACCTCCTACTGCATGCAGCGCACATTCCAAGCCAAGTGAAGATGATTTCATCTTGTAAACTAAGCATGAAGACATTATTAAATTCAATTGTTCTGCCTCCTCCTCCCAGGTCCGTCAGAGTGACCTCATGTGGCTCTATGTCCTGTCCGTGGCTTTACTCTTTGCCGTCGGATGGTTGATCAGGGACCGTCAGAAGATCGGCGATGTCAAGGACAAGTACGTTCTCATCACTGGATGTGACTCGGGCTTTGGCAACCTTCTGGCTAAACGCCTGGACCACCAAGGTTTCCGCGTCCTTGCCGGCTGCCTGACCCAAAAAGGCGTGGACTCCGTGCTCAGGAGCAACTCTCCCAGACTGAAGGCCGTCCTGCTCGATGTGACTGACCGCATCAGTATCCAGAAAACCTCCGACTGGGTCCGAGCGCAGGTGGGAGAGAAAGGTAACAGGGAGCCTGATCTGTTCATCCCCAGTTCAAGAACAACTCTTCACCATCTGAACAGAGTGAAGTATTGTAACAAATTGCTGCAGGATGGCTCCAATAGTAGTTTAGTTTAGTTTAGCTTATTAATGTCACGTGTACCGAGGTACAGTGAAAAACCTTTGTTTGCGTGCTATCCAGTCAAAGAAAAGACTAGACATGATTACAATCGAGCTATCCACAGTGCACAGATAAATGATAATGGGTACAGCGTTTAGTGCAAGGTAAAGTCCGATAAAGTCCAGTTAAAGATAGTCCGAGGGTCTCCAATGAGGTCGATGGAAGGTCAGGACCACTCTCTGGTTGTGGTAGGATGGTTCAGTTGCCTGATAACAGCTGGGAAGAAACTGTCCCTGAATCTGGAGGTGTGCGTTTTCATATATTCAGATTGTGGGCCGAAGGGCCTGTTCTTGTGCTGTACCATTCTACGTTCCATGTTCAATGGAGCGCTGGAGGAACTCAGAGGGCCAGGCAGCATCCGTGGAGAGAATAGATAGGTGACGTTTTGGGTCAGGACCCTTTTTCAGATTCATTTCTTCCACAGATGCTGCCTGACCCACTGAGTTCTTCCAGCACTTTGTGCTTTACTCAAGATTCCAGCATGTGCAGTTAAAGAAAACTTAAACACACACCATAAAGATCGAGCAAGGCAATCAAGGCTTCATTTAAGAGCGTGAAATACAGCAGCTGTTGGGAACATGCAAACTCGACTGTTCATTGAACAGTCCCATGGTGCACCAATCTTTGGCTGTTCAGTGAACAGTCGGGTTTAACTGATGTTGACAGATTGGTGCACCTTTGGGGCTAACCCTGACCTTCCCATCCAGACTGACTTGAACAATCTGCCCAACACGCGCCTGCCTGAAGTCCCACAAACCCTTCTGGTCTTCAGCCAAATCCCTGGAAGACTTTGACCCCAAGACTGAGTGGTGCAGAGCCTGGAAAGTGCCAACACCAACAACGGAGAGGTGATCACAGACCCCACAGTGAAACCACCGGGATCTGACCTCCATCGCAAGCAATGACTAACCCTGAACACGATCCACACCCTCCATGCAAGAACAGCCCATCACCTGCACAAGTGGGGGATGACAGACACAGCCCTGCTTGTGACTGCAGATATCCAGACCACACCATCCCACACATCCCTCGTGAATGGCGGCTCACTGCGGCTTGTCCCTGGTGGCATCAAGGCCATCCACCCAGCAACTGATGCTGCCTTGGCCTGGATGTTCACCCTTGGCCTACAACTTTAGGCTGTGCACGCCATACGCAAGAAGACGTTCATTGAACAAAGATTCATGTGACACAGTTTTATACAGCTTTTCTCTCTTTTGCTGGTTCTATTAACCAGTAACAGATTTCATACAGGCATCCATCATTTCTCTTCCTCCTTACAATGCTCTGACAACAGCTACAAATCATGGTAGATTGTAGAAACTCAGTGGGTCAGACAGCATCTCTGGAGAACCCGTATAGATGATGTTTTGGGTTGGGACTCTTCTTCAGACTGCGGAAGGGTCCAGACCTGAAACGTCACCTATCCATGTTCTCCACAGATGCTGCCTGATCCGCTGAGTTACTCCAGCACTCTGTGAAACGTCACCTATCCATGTTCTCCACAGATGCTGCCTGACCCGCTGAGTTACTCCAGCACTCTGTGAAACGTCACCTATCCATGTTCTCCAGAGATGCTGCCTGACCCGCTGAGTTACTCCAGCACTCTGTGAAACATCACCTATCCATGTTCTCCACAGATGCTGCCTGACCCGCTGAGTTACTCCAGCACTCTGTGAAACGTCACCTATCCATGTTCTCCACAGATGCTGCGTGACCTGCTGAGTTACTCCAACACTTGGTATTTTATCTTTTGCTCAAGCATCCAGCATCTGCAGTTCCTCTGCCGAGTAGAAGCTGACAAATGTGCCAGTGACACAGGGCTGGTATTGAGAAAGTCACAGTATTAGACCTTAGACTTTAGAGATACTTTAGACTTTAGGGACACGGCATGGAAACAGGCCCTTCAGCCCGCTGAGTTCACGCCAACCAACGATTACCCCGTACACGTATACTATCCCACACACCCGCACAATTTTTACAATTTTACCAGAGCCAATTAACCTACAAATTTGTACGTCTTTGGAGTGTGGGAGGAAACCGGAGCGCCCGGAGAAAACCCACACGGTCACAGGGAGAACGTGCAAACTCCGTACAGACAGCACCCGTAGTTAGGATGGAACCCGGGTCTCTGGCGCTGTGAGGCAGCAACTCTACCGCTGCGCCACCGTGACGATTATTCATGCACATTAAAGCCTCGCGTTTAGACAGAATCTTACTTCCACTCTGACTGGAAATAAAGTTGGAGCAGAAGCAGGCAGCATTGTTGATCGCTGGCTTCTCCTTTCCTCTGCAGGTCTCTGGGGCTTGGTGAACAATGCAGGGAGGGCTGTTCCCATCGGACCCACCGAATGGATGAAGATGAAGGATTATCATGCAGTCCTGGATGTCAACCTGCTGGGGCTGATGGAGGTCACGCTCACCTTCCTCCCCTTGGTGAAGAAGGCCAAGGGTAGAGTTGTGAACGTGGCCAGTGTCATGGGCAGGATATCCTTTGCTGGCGGTGGCTACTGCCTCTCGAAGTGTGGAGTGGAGTCTTTCTCAGACAGTTTGCGGTTAGAGCCTAGTTTGGTTTAAAGATACGGGATGGGAACAGGCCCTTCGACCCACCACATCCATGCCCACCAGCGATCACCCGTTCACACCGATTGTATCCTACACACACACACACGAGGGGACAATTTACAGGAGCCAATTAACCTAGAAACCTGCACGTCTTTGGAGTGTGGGAGGAATCCGGAGCACCCGGAGAAAACCCACGTGGTCACGGGGAGAACGTACAAACTCCGTACAGACAGCACCCATAGTGGGGATGGAACCCGGGTCTCTGGTGCTGTGAGGCAGCAACTCTACCGCTGCGCCACCGTGCCGTCCTAACGCCCTTGACGTGCTCAGCCTCAAAGCTCGCAAATGTGTACAAAAAATACCCATTCTCATCGCATCATTTGGAGTACTTTTGAAAATAATATTATCCCTAATGAATGTGTCTCACACCAATGCCTTCATTTCTGGGTGGGAGGGAGCTGTTGCTGGCAATCTTTGAAAACTAATAGCTGACAAGCCACCATGCCATGTGTGTCGGCGTTCAGAAGCTGTTCTTGCTGCTGAGCTGAGGTGGGTTACAGACCTACAGGCAGCAGGCTAAAGTCCTGGCTGACTCTGAGTCTGGACTGCACTGTTGGAAGTGCCACAGTCAGGACAGAGGCAAATGGAACACAGCGTAGCACAGTGTATGGTCATGCACTTGGGCAGTGGTAATAAAGGCAAAGGCAATTTTCCAAATGGGGAGGGGATTCAGAAATCAGAGGTGCAAAGGGACTTGGGAGTGCTGGTGCAGGACCCAAGGGGTTTGATTGAATTGAATTGAGTTGAATTGAAATGAAAGATACAGTACGGAAACAGGCCCTTCGGCCCACCGAGTCCACGCCGACCCGTTCACACACTAGTTCCACGTCATCCACTCCCTACACAATTTACAGAGTGCCAATTAACCTAGAAACCTACACTTCTTTGGAGTGTGGGAGGAAACTGGAGCACCCGGAGAAAACCCACGCAGGTCACGGGGAGGACATGCAAACTCCGCACAGGCAGCAACCAAGGTCAGGATGGAACCCAGGTTTCCGGTGATGTGAGTGAGGCAGAGGCTCTACCTGCTACACCACCTCTCCCTCCTCTCCCTGTGTTTGAGGTTCTACACAATTCCCTCTCTCCTGCACTTCTCTGGTCTTTGCCTGTGCCTTCAACTACCTGGCCCCTCAGCTCTGCAATTCCCTCCCTAAACCTCTCCACCTCTCTCCTCTTTGGAGCTCATCTCTTTGACCAGGGTTTTCGTTAACTATCCAAGCGTCAGTGAATGGCTCAGGGACTTTGACCAAGTTAGAACTGGTGTACAACCGTGACACAGCGTGCTGGAGTAACTCAGGGGGGCAGGGGAAGACATGCATCACCTATCCATGCCCTCCAGAGATGCTGCCTGACCGGCTGAGTTACTCCAGCACTTTGTGTCTTGTTTTGGAAACCAGCAACTTCATTTCTGTTGTGGTGTCGTGGCCGACGCTGGGCTGTGCAGTGCCCACACCCACACTCACAGTCAGGTGAACTCACCTGATGTGTTTTATTTACAGTGGTTAGAAAGCCCAGGGCCACATGGGGGCGCTGTCCCTCACCGTCACGGTGCGTGTGTGGTGAGGTGCTGGTGATCGCGGGCTTGTCCCGGCAGCTCAGTCCTGGTCTTGAAGGAGGAGGCGTGGTGATCTCAGGCTTCTCCCTGCAGTTCACCCTCGCCTCGAGAGGAGGCGCTGGCGGTCTCAGGTTTATCCTGGCGGCTCAGTCTCTGGGGCTTGGAGGCGGCGCTGGCAGTGTCTGGATTATCCTGGCGGCTCAGTCTTTGCCTCTGTGTGTGGGAGCAGTCCCTCGTTACCCGTGGGCAGGGAGAGGCACTGGTGTCTCAGGCTTGCCCCGGCCTCTCAGTCTGAGCCTCAGTGGAGGCGCTGGCTGTCTAGGGCTTCTTTCCGGCAGCCCAGTCTTGACCACACGGTGGCGATGGTGGTCTGGGGTTTGTCCCAATGGCTCAGTCTTCCTCCAACCTGTGACAGGGGAACACAGCGAGCAGGGAGGTGCCCCACTTTGACTCCTTCACCTTCCCCCATCTCCCCTCTGGCTGGAATGCCTGGGTTTATTGGGAGTAGCTGACAAGGTTCAGGCGGCCAAACCAACATCAGATGATTGGCCCCAGCCGTTCCCAATGATGCTGGGGATGGGCCTCTCCTAGCCCGTCAGACAGGGATCGGGATCAGAGGGTTGGGGGTTGTGGGCTGGCACAGTGTGTAGTTGTGAGGGGTTCTTCCTACTGCACTCTTATCAGTAGCTATTACCTTTGAGGACATGCCTTGACTCGTGTACATTTGCACTGTGTTTTTGGTTTCAGACGCGACATGCAGTATTTTGGTGTTCAGGTCAGCATCATTGAGCCGGGATTCTTCCGTACGGCTGTGACCAACCTGGAGTGCATTGAGAAGGACCTGCAGAGACTGTGGGACAGGCTGGCACCAGAGGTCCGCCAGAGTTATGGACAGAGATACTTTGAAAAGTGTAGGTGGCCTGCAGCTGATCTCTGACTGTGCACGGCACCCATTCCCACCATCCAAACACTCCACAGCTGGATCAAGTTCAGTCATTTACTTCTTTCAACACATCCTGGACTACCTGTTGACTCAACTCTAACTTAAATAAAGAGCAAATTCATTGTGTAGGAAGGAACGGAACTGCAGATGCTGGTTTAAACCAAAGATTATTCCATTTCTCCAGAGATGCTGCCTGACCCTCTGAGTTACTCCAGCACTCTGTGAAACGTCACCTATCCATGTTCTCCACAGATGCTGCCTGACCCGCTGAGTTACTCCAGCACTCTGTGAAACGTCACCTATCCATGTTCTCCACAGATGCTGCCTGACCGGCTGAGTTACTCCAGCTTTTTGTGTCTATCTTCAAGCAAATTCATTGTTTTAGTTTAGTTTAGTTTAGTTTAGAGATACAGCGCGGAAACAGGCCCTTCAGCCCACCGAGTCCGCGCCGACCAGCGATCCCCACACACTCACACTAGGGACAATTTACAATTTTACCAAAGTCAATTAACCTACAAACCTGTACGTTGTTGGAGTGTTGGAGGAAACCGGAGCACCCAGAGAAAACCCACGCGGTCACAAGGAGAACGTACAAACTCCGTACAGACAGCACCCGTAGTCGGGATCGCACCCGGGTTTCTGGCGCTGTGAGGCAGCAACTCTACCCAAAAGGCCACCCATTCCTTCTCTCCAGAGATGCTGCCTGTCCCGCTGAGTTACTCCAGCTTTTTGTGTCTACCTTCGATTTAAACCAGCATCTGCAGTTCTTTCCTACACAGTGAAACTAGTACGATAACTAGGTGGGGGAGGGGCAGAGAGAGAGAGGATGCAAGGGTTACTTGAAGTTAGAGAAGTCAACGTTCATACCACTGGGGTGTAAGCTGCCCAAGCGAAATATGAGGTGCTGTTCCTCCAGGTTATGTGTGGCCTCACTCTGACAGTGGAGGAGGCCCAGGACAGAAAGGTCAGTGTGGGAACTACAAGCTAGAGAAATATCATTCTGGATGTAATCTAGAGAAGTTAGAAAAGACTTACCATGATCTTGCCTAGGTTTTGACCTGCTACCACCTCTAGGTTGGCAGAATAGTCAAGAATAGTTTCTTTCACTGATGCTGCCCAGTTCAGGGAAGAGCAATGTGAAGCTCACCCACGCCTAGGGTTGCCAACTGTCCCGTATAAGCCGGGACATTTCGTATTTTGGGCTAAATTAGTTTGTCCCGTACGGGACCACCCTTGTCCCATATTGGGCCCGGGGGGCGCTGTAGGCTCGGACACTGTAGGCCCCGACACTATAGGCCCAGACACTGTAAGCCCGGACTCTGTAGGCCCGGATGCTGTAGGCCCCAACATTGTCGGCACCGACACTGTAGGCCCCGACACTATAGGCCCAGACACCGTAAGCCCGGACTCTGTAGGCCCGGATGCTGTAGGCCCCAACATTGTCGGCCTTGACACTGTAGACCCCGACAGTTTAGGCCCAGACAGTTTAAGTCCAGACACTCTAGGTTTCCGACATTTTCGCTCCGGACAGTCTAGGCCCGGAAGCCCGGGCGCCGCCTAACGGAGGTTGCTTAGCAACCTGCCTCTCGGCCCGGGCGGCCGCCATTGGTGGAGCGGGAGCACATGGCTGCTGGCTGGGTGAGGTCACGTGGGGCGCGGGGCGGTGACGTCACCGTGTCCTGTATTTGGGAGTGAGGTAGTTGGCACCCCTACCCACCTGCAACTGCAAGTGTCGGGAGTGAGATTGTGAGGGTGGTCAATAAGCAAACAGGGGCACCTTCCTGTTGATGAGCATGGGGTCATTTCAGTGAAAGCGGTGAAGAACAATGAGCGCGTTTTTCTCTGTTTCCTTTCCAGATGTGCAGGTCCAGAGGTTTTCCATGAACGTGTTATGTGATAGCGACCTGTCCAAAGTGACGTACTGCATGGGGCACGCTCTGACTGCCAGGCACGCCCGTACCCGCTATGCCGCCGGCTGGGATGCCAAACTCTTCTGGATTCCACTGTCCTACATGCCCACCATTCTTGGTGACTTCCTGCTCTCTGCTTTGTTGCCAAAGCCATCCCAGAGTGTCTGATAGATTTAGTTCAGTTTAGTTTAGAGATACAGCGAGGAAACAGGCCCTTCGGCCCACCGGGTCCACACTGACCATCGATCCCCGCACACTCACACCATCCTACACACACTAGGGACAATTTACATTTTATACCGAAGCCAATTAACAGACAAACCTGCACGTCTTTGGAGTGTGTGAGGAAACCGGGACACCCGGAGAAAACCCACGCAGGTCACGGGGAGAACGTACAAACTCCGTACAGACAGCACCCACAGTCAGGATGGAACCCGAGTCTCCGGCGCTGTGAGGCAGCAACTCTACCGCTGTGCCACCGTGCAGCCCTTCAATGAATTCCAATGAATTGCCACCCTCTGACTAAAGAAATTCCTCCTCATCTCCTTCCTTTTATTCTGTGGCTGTGACCTCTGGTCCTAGACTCTCCCACTAGTGGAAACATAGAAACATAGAAAATAGGTGCAGGAGGAGGCCATTTGGCCCTTCGAGCCATTCATTGTGATCATGGCTGATCATCCACAATCAGTAACCCGTGCCTGCCTTCTCCCCATACCCCTTGATTCCACTAGCCCCTAGAGCTCTATCTAACTCTCTTTTAAATTCATCCAGTGAATTGGCCTCCACTGCCCTCTGTGGCAATGAATTCCACAAATTCACAACTCTCTGGGTGAAAAAGTCTTTTCTCATCTCAGTTTTAAATGGCCTCCCCTTTATTCTTAGACTGTGGAAACACACCATTTGTGTTATTAACAGCTCCAATATTATTATAATAGTTCTGGCTAACTAATTTATAGCACAGCCAAGAATGCCTGCATCAATGCAATAAATCTTGCACACAATGGTATGGCTTCACGTCTCATTCTTTCTTTTTAACATTGAAAAAATCTGATATTTACCAGAATGCTGCCTGGAGAAGAGGCTTTCAGCGGCAAGGAGAGGTTGGATAAACTTGGAGTGTTTTGTCTGGTCTGGGACGTCAGTGGTTGTGGGGAGACCTGATAGAAGTATATAAAATTATATACTTTGGCATAGAGATGGTAGACAGTCAGAATCTTTCCCCAGGGTGGAAATGTCCAACACTAGAGGGCGTAGCTATAAAGTGAGAGGGGGAAAGTTCAATAGAGACAAGACCAAGTGGGCCCAAAGCTCTCCTGCATTGGTGCAGCACCCTGTCCTCCCCACCTCCTCTCAAACCCCCCTCCCCCCCTATCCCCCTCCCCCCTCCTTCCACTCCCCCCATCCCTCCCCCTCCCCCTCCCTTCCTCCACCCCTTCCCCTCTCTCTCCCCTCCCCCTCCACTCCCCATCCCTACACTCCCCCATCCCTCCACTCCCCCCTCCCTCCACCTCCCTCCCCTTCTCCTTCCACTCCATCTCCCTCAACCCCCCTTATCCCCCCCTCCTCACCCTCCCTCCTTCCTCCCTCCCCCCTTCCTCCCTCCCCCCCTCCCTCCCTCCTCCCCTCCATCCCTCCGCCCCCCTCCCTCCCTCCTTCCCCCCCTAGGAGATAGATTTAAACTTTAAAATGTGAATAACTTTTAAAATATAACACCGATTTCAATGAAACTTCTTCCATTGGCACCAAACGGACGACGGTGAGTAAGGTGGGCCTAAAATTGGCGTGCTATCGTGTACCGTTTTAGCTGTAGTTCAGGAACAAACAGGAATAAACGAACGGGAGTTTTAGTATATAGATTACGGAGAGAAGTTTTTTTACACAGAGGATGGTGGGCACCTAGAACGCACTGCCAGGGGTGGTGGTGGAGGCGGATACCATAGTGGCGTTTCAGAGGCTTTCGGTTAGGCACATGGAAGTGAAGGGAATATAGGGATTGGGATCATGTACAGAAAATTGAGACCAGTTCAACTTGGCATCATGTTCGGCACAGTAATTGTGGGCTGAAGGGCCTGTTCCTGTGCTGTACTGTTCTATCTTCTATGTAACTGGAAAAGGTTTTGGATTCAATCGAAAGGTTGTCCAATCTTAGCTGAGGCAGAGCGAGGGACAGTACAGAAGATAAACTAAAAAGCTGGAGTAACTCAGCGGGTCAGGCAGCATCTGTGGAGAACATGGATAGGTGACGTTTCACAGAGTGCTGGAGTAACTCAGCGGGTCAGGCAGCATCTGTGGAGAACATGGATAGGTGACGTTTCACAGAGTGCTGGAGTAACTCAGCGGGTCAGGCAGCATCTGTGGAGAACATGGATAGGTGACGTTTCACAGAGTGCTGGAGTAACTCAGCGGGTCAGGCAGCATCTCTGGAGAACATGGATAGGTGACGTTTCACAGAGTGCTGGAGTAACTCAGCGGGTCAGGTAGCATCTCTGGAGAGAAGGAATGGGTGACGTTTTGGGTCGAGACCCTTCTTCAGACTGATGTCAGGGGAGAGGGAGACACGTAGATAAGGAAGTGTAAGGTGTGAACTCAAGACAAAGGGAATGAAGTCAAGGGAAATGTAGAATAGGTCATTGTTAGCTGGGAGAAGGTAACAACAAAGCAAACAGATAAAATGCAGTCGGAGACAGTAAGACTGGTCGGAGAACTGGGAATGGGGAGGGATGGAGAGAGAGGGAAAGCAAGGTCCTGACATTTTGGTGAGCTGCCATGGTCATGTCCACAAGAGGGCAGCAAACACACCTTTTCATGGTTTTCTGCTTGTCGATGATATTAATTACACAAAATGCAGTGTTTGATATTTCTTTCTTGTTCCAAGAAAGTATATGCATCTGAGATCATTGTTGATGCCAACTGCCTTCCATGGATCTGAAAGTAAACTTTTCCCTCGTGGTTTTGTCTGATCACTGGAATTCACTGGAATTTGGAAGGATGAGAGGGGATCTGATGGAAACATATAAAATTCTTCAAGGATTGGACAGGCCTAGATGCAGGAAACATGTTCCCGATGTTGGGGGAGTCCAGAACCAGGGGTCACAGTTTAAGAATAAGGGGTAGGCCATTTAGGACTGAGATGAGGAAAAACTCTTTCAACCAGAGAGTTGTGAATCTGTGGAATTCTCTGCCACAGAAGGCAGTGGAGGCAGAAGAGGGAATCAAGGGATATGGAGAGAAAGCAGGAACCGGGTACTGATTTTGCACGGCGGTGCTGGCTCGAATGATCCACTGAGGTACTCCAGCACTCTACCCCGTGCCTGCCTTCTCCCCATACCCCTTGATTCCGTTAGCCCTAGGAACTAAATCTCACTCTCTTTTGAATGCATCCAGTGAATTGGCCTCCACTGCCCTCTGTGGCAGAGAATTCCACAAATTCACAACTCTCTGGGTGAAAACGTTTTTCCTCATCTCCGTTCTAAATGGCCTACCCTTTATTCTTAAACTGTGGCCCCTGGTTCTGGACTCCCCCAACATCAGGAACAATTTTCCTGCATCTAGCGTGTCCAATCCCTTAATAATTTTATATGTTTCTATAAGGTCCCCTCTCATCCTTCTAAATTCCAGTGAATACAAGCCCAGTCGTTCCATTCTTTCATCATATAACTGTCCCACCATTCTGGGAATTAACCTTGTGAACCTTTGCTGCACTCCCTCAAAATTGGTGACATTTCGGGTCGAGACCCTTCTTATCATATCATCATATATCATATATATACAGCCGGAAACGGGCCTTTTCGGCCCACCATGTCCGTGCCGCCCAGTGATCCCCGTACATTAACACTATCCTACACCCACTAGGGACAATTTTTTTATTTTTTTTTTACATTTACCCAGCCAATTAACCTACATACCTGTACGTCTTCAGACTGAGATTCGGGGGAGAGGGAAGCGAGAGATATAAACAGTGATGTAGCGAGGTATAGAACAAATGAATAAAAGATTGCAAAAAGGTAACGATGATAAGGAAAGGTGGAGCCCACAATGGTCCATTGTAGGCTATGGGAAAGGTGAGAACAAGTGACACAGACAATAAAACTCAACAGGACAACAGTGAAACTAGTACTACGACTTGGGTGGGGGAGGGATGGAGAGAGAGAGGGGTTCCAAGGGTTACTTGAAGTTAGAGATGTCAATATTCATACTCCTGGGTTGTAAGATGCTCAAGTGAAATATGAGGTGCTGTTCCTCCAATTTGCGCTGGGCCTCACTCTGACAGTGGAGGAGGCCCAGGACAGAAAGGTCAGTATGGGAGGGGGAGTTAAAGTGTTTGGCAACCGTGAGATCAGGTAGAACAAGGCAGACTGTAATCCTTTGGGATTAAAGGCCAGAGTTTATTCCTTTGGCAACTGTGATGGGGTTACACAAAAGAGTAGACACACAGAACTGCAGATGCCACTTTACAAAAAAAAGATACAAAGTGCTGGAGTACCTCAGTGGATCATTCTGCCTTTTTGGAGAAGATGGATAGGCAACATTTTGGGTTGGACCTGCAATGGACTTCTGTCATGGACCTGCCTAGTCTCGACCCGAAACGTCACCTATCCACATTCTCCATAGATGCTGACTGACCCGCTGAGTTACTCCAGCACTCTGTAAAACGTCACCTATCCATGTTCTCCACAGATGCTGCCTGACCCGCTGAGTTACTCCAGCACTCTGTGAAACGTCACCTATCCATGTTCTCCACAGATGCTGCCTGACCCGCTGAGTTACTCCAGCACTTTGTATCTTTTTTTACAGAATGATTAAAATTGGGATGGGCAAGATGCTGGAATTTTTTAAAAAATTAGCAACAAGAACTGCTATCTGGCACTTTCACTTTAAGGGTGGCACGGTGGGGCAGTGGTACTGTTGCTGGCTGACTTCGATCCTGATTACGGGTGCTGTCTGCATGGAGTTTGTGACCGTGTGGGTTTTCTCCGGGTGCTCCGGTTTCCTCCCACACTCCAAAGATGTACAGGGTTGTAGATTAATTGACCAGTAAAGTTTAAATTGTCCCAAGTATGTGTAGGATAGTGTTAGTGTGCGGGGATCGCTAGTCAGCGTGGGCTCGGTGGGCCGAAGGGCCTGTTTCTGTCCTGTATCCCTAAAGTCTAAAGTAAAATTGTCCCATCACAGAATGTAATTCAAATTATCCTGATATTTTGGCTTCTTACGGGTTCCCTTGAATAACGTAAACCATCCCAGGATATTTTAAGACTTTTTCTCACTTCTTGCTTTCACTTCTTCCATCCTGAGTGTGACCGTTGATCATTTGTCTAACGCAGTCCTCATCTCGTGTGCAGGAAGGAACTGCAGACGCTGGTTTACACCGAAGATAGACACAAAGTGCTGGAGTAACTCAGCGGGTCAGGCAGCATCTGTGGAGAACATGGATAGGTGACGTTTCACAGAGTGCTGGAGTAACTCAGCGGGTCAGGCAGCATCTGTGGAGAACATGGATAGGTGACGTTTCACAGAGTGCTGGAGTAACTCAGCGGGTCAGGCAGCATCTGTGGAGAACATGGACAGGTGACATTTTGGGTCGAGACCCTTCTTCAGACTAAGACATCAGCTGAGTTACTCCAGCATTTTGTGTCTATCTTCGCTTTAAACCAGCATCTGCAGTTCCTTCCTACACACGAACCCGGTATCTTACACATGATTTGACCAGGTCATAGTAAAACCACAGTATAGCAGTTGTAGATATGAGGAACCATCTTCTCTGTCAAGTTACTTATCTCTTTGATTTCCTCTGAGGAGTGTGTGTACACGGTTGATGGAAACGCAGCTAACGGTTTAGATCAGGAGATGCAAAAAACCGCAGCTGCTGGAATCTGCGAATGGTATGTTGGCATTCATAGCAAGAGGATTTGAGTTTAGGAGCAGGGAAGTTCTACTGCAGTTGTACAGGGCCTTGGTGAGACCGCACCTGGAGTATTGTGCGCAGTTTTGGTCTCCTAACCTGAGGAAAGACGTTCTTGCCTTAGAGGGAGTAGAGAGAAGGTTCACCAGATTGATCCCTGGGATGGCGGGACTTTCATATGAAGAAAGACTAGATAGACTAGGCTTGTACTCGCTGGAATTTTGAAGACTATGGGGGGATCTTATAGAAACATATAAAATTCTTAAGGGGTTGGAGAGGCTAGATGCGGGAAGATTGTTCCCGATGTTGGGGAAGTCCAGAACCAGGGGTCACAGCTTAAGGATAAGGACCGAGATGAGAAAACATTTCTTCACACAGAGAGTAGTGAGTCTGTGGAATTCTCTGCCACAGAAGGTAGTTGAGGCCAGTTCATTGGCTATATTTAAGAGGGAGTTAGATGTGGCCCTTGTGGCTAAAGGGATCAGGGGGTATGGAGAGAAGGCAGGTACAGGTTACAGGTTGAGCTGGATGATCAGCCATGATCATATTGAAATGCGGTGCGTACAGGCTTGATGGGCCGAATGGCCTACTCCTGCACCTATTTTCTATGTTTCTATGCAGCAAAAACAAAGCGCTGGAGGAACTCAGTGAGCCAGGCAGCATCTGTGGAGGCCGAGTCTTGGCCAACGTTACAAAGTCTCCACATTCCTGGTAGTTTTCATTCATTACTGGACCTTCCAGCCATCTCCAGAGAATGAACGGAATGGAATGGAAGGGAATGGAATACTTTATTGCCACATGTCACGAGGCACAGTGAGATTCTTTGCTGCGTACCCAATGTACACAAATTGCAGCCTACGGGCTGACAAAGTTACAAAGCACGCCAGCTCCGCCTTTTGTCCCCCCCCCAACAGTCCCCCCACGCCGAATCCCCAGTGTCCTTTGTTCTCCCCCCCTCCCCAATTGTCCATTGTTAGAGAGAGAGTCATAGAGTGACACAGTGTGGAAACAGGCCCATTCGGCCCAACTTGTCCACCGGCCAACAATGTCCCGGCTACACTATTCCCACTTGCCCGTGTTTGGCCCAAATACCTCCAAACCTGTCCTATCCATGTACCTGTCTAACTGTCTCTTAAACGTTGGGATAGTCCCAGCCTCAACTATCTCCTCTGGCAGCTCGTTTCATACACCCACCACCCTCTGTGTGAAAAAGTTACCCCTCGGATTCCTATTAAATCTTTTCCCCTTCACCTTGAACCTGTCCCCGATTCCCCTACGCTGGGCAAGAGACTTTGTGCATCTACCTGATCTATTCTTCTCATGATTTTGTACACCTCCATAAGATCTCCCTTTGTTCTTCAAAGGTCACACGTATCGACACACAGAGACTTTGAGTCCCAACCCAAAACGCCACCTGTCCAAGTCCCTCCACAGATGCTGCCCGACCCGTTGAATTCTTCCAGCACTTTGTTTTCTGACCCGAGGTTCGGGCGTCTGCAGTTCCTTGTGTCTCCATTGCACTATGTTGGCTTCATTCTATGTACATTGTGCCAACCTTTCATTTGGCCCTCACAAGATGCTGGAGTAACTCAGCAGGTCAGGCAGCATCTCAGGAGAGAAGGAATGGGTGACGTTTCGGGTCGAGACCCTTCTTCAGACTGATGTCAGGGGGGTGGGACAAAGAAAGGATATAGGTGGAGATAGGAAGATAGTGGGAGAACTGGGAAGGGGGAGGGGGGGGGAAGAGAGGGACAGAGGAACTATCTAAAGTTGGAGAAGTCAATGTTCATACCGCTGGGCTATAAGCTGCCCAGGCGAAATATGAGGTGCTGTTCCTCCAATTTCCGGTGGGTCTCACTATGGCACTGGAAGAGGCCCATGACAGAAAGGTCAGACTGGGAGTGGGAGGGGGAGTTGAAGTGCTCAGCCACTGGGAGATCAGGTTGGTTAAGGCGGACTGAGCGAAGGTGTTGAGCGAAACGATCGCCGAGACTACGTTTTGTCTCGCCGATGTGGACAAGTTGACATCTAGAGCAGCGGATGCAATAGATGAGGTTGGAGGAGGTGCAGGTGAACCTCTGCCTCACCTGGAAAGACTGTTTGGGTCCTTGGATGGAGTGGAGGGGGGAGGTAAAGGGACAGGTGTTGCATGTTTCATTTGGCCCTAGTCCCCAAGAAAGCAGGCACGTCCCTTCCCTTTCCCACACTGACCTTTCTGTCCTGGGGCTCCTCCAATGCCAGAGCGAGACCACATGCAAACTGGCTGGCCGACAACCCAACGGTATGAATATTGAATTCTCCAGCTTTAACTAACCCCCACTCCCACTCCCCTTTCCCAGACACATCCACCTGGATCTACCTCTCCCCTCCCCCCCCCACCTACATTCCTTCATCTAGCTTCACAATTCGCAACTCTTCAATCCTTTTGTCTCACACCTATTTTAATCTCCGGTCTTTGTCCAACCATCTGCCAATTTTAGATGCACAGAGTCTTTTGCCCAGAGTAGGGGAATTGAACACCATAGGTTCAAGGTGAAGGGAAAAAGATTTAATAGGAATCCGAGCGGTAACCTGTTCACACAGAGGGTGGTGGGTGTATGGAACGAGCTGCCAGAGGAGCTGGTTGAGGCTGGGACTATCCTATCGTTTAAGAAGCAGTTAGACAGGTACATGGATAGGACAGGTTTGGAGGGATATGGACCAAACGCAGGCAGGTGGGACTAGTGCAGATGGGACATTGTTGGCCGGTGTGGGCGAGTTGGGCCTGTTTCCACACTGTATCACTCTGTGACTCTATGAAGGGCCTGTTTCCACACTGTATCACTCTGTGACTCTATGAAGGGCCTGTTTCCACACTGTACCACTCTGTGACTCTAGGATTCTATTGAACCCCACCCCCCTCTCTTGTTCAACTATTACCTGCCACGCTTTGTCCTGCCTCTCCTCTCTCCCTCCCCCACCCCCTCCAATCAGTCTGAGGAAGGGTCCCGACCCGAAACGTCACCTATCCATGTTCTCCAGAGATGCTGCCTGACCCGCTGAGTTACTCCAGCACTCTGTGAAACGTCACCTATCCATGTTCTCCACAGATGCTGCCTGACCCGCTGAGTTACTCCAGCACTCTGTGAAACGTCACCTATCCATGTTCCCCAGAGATGCTGCCTGACCCACTGAGTTACTCCAGCACTTTATGTCCTTTTTTGTAAACCAGCACCTGCAGTTCCTTGTTTCTACATTGTCCCTACAGGCTCTCGGGCCTGGGAAGAAGCTACTCATGAGTTGGCCACAAGGTGGTGCAACTGAGAGACTGGTCCATCTCCCTCAGCCAACCAGCCCATGCTGATGACTCTGTTTATTGTTCTGCACGGTGGCGCAGCAGTAGAGTTGCTGCCTCACAGCGCCAGAGACCCGGGTTCCATCCCGACTACGGGTGATGTCTGTACAGAGTTTGTACGTTCTCCCCGTGACCTGCATGGGTTTTCTCCGGGTGCTCCGGTTTCCTCCCGCACTCCAAAGATGTACAGGTTTGTAGTTTAATTGTCCCCTGGTGCATAGGATAGAACTAATGTGCGGGGATTCCTGGTCGGTGCAGACTCGGTGGGCTGAAGAGCCTATTTCCACGCTGCATCTGTAAAACTAAAAACGAAACTAACAATGGGGAAAAGATCCATTTATGCCACCTCTGCTGGTCGAGGGGTAAGTATTGGCAACAATTCCCTTTGCATGATACTGCTGCCAGGACAATTATACTGAGCAATTATACTTTGAGCTGTAACAGGAAAAGTCAGGTTAAACAGTTACAATCTCACGCTGGTTTACATAACCTGGTGTAAAAAAGAAATACAAGTGTTCCTTTTGTACCATCGGGCAAATTGCGGCAATATTTACATACTTTGACATGCAAAATAATTAAAAGTCTACCTTGTCTACGATCAATGTTATCCTGTCAGACAAGGCTTTGTATTATCAAGGACTTTCTGTTGACACATTGTTTGCATTTCCTCTTCAATTCCAGCTGTTAATCACCTCTCCCGGTATCAGGAGAGAGGTCACCACGGCAGAACAGTGAGTCAAAGCAAAGGTCATGCAAGCTGACATTTTTATTCAGCAAAGCAGGGGCAAGAGTAAAGATACTAGAGGAGCAAGATAGACAGAAAACTTGCAGAAACATTCAAAAAGAAAATTAACAACCTGTGAATTGATAGAAGAGATATATTCTGCATTTTTATGGTATAATCACACATACTGTTCCCCACAACACTGATTACACTGCGAGAGGCAGAGCGAACAGCGGGTTTTGCCTACTACCCTTCAGTATACGTGATTTCGACGGAGTAGTTCATCTTGCTCCTCTAGTATCTTTGGGCAAGAGGTGCAGGCCAAAACACAGGGGGTGAAATTGGAGACCCATCACTATTTGGCAGGAATGTATGTGATTTGAGGAACCTGAAGATTTGTTGCTTGAATTAGTTCATTGTTATAGGGTCTCGACCCAAAACGTCACCCATTCCTTCTCTCCTGAGATGCTGTCTGACCCGCTGAGTTACTCCAGTATTTTGTGTCTACCCAGTTCATTGTTATGATTTTGCAACGTTTCAGTAAAAAGTAACTGCACTTCATATAATCAGATTATCTGGGGGTCGGTGCTGTCTGTATAACATACAACATATAACATAAAACAACTACAGCATGGAAACAGGCCTGTCCGGCCCTACCAGTCCACGCCGACCATTCTCCCTGACCTAGTCTCATCTACCTGCACTCAGACCATAACCCTCTAATCCCCTCCTATCCATATACCTATCCAATTTACTCTTAAATAATAAAATCGAGCCAGCCTCCACCACTTCCACCAGAAGCTCATTCCATACAGCCACCACCCTCTGAGTAAAGAAGTTCCCCCTCATGTTACCCCTAAACCTTTGTCCCTCAATTCTGAAGCTATGTCCCCTTGTTGGAATCTTCCCCACTCTCAAAGGGAAAAGCCTACCCATGTCAACTCTGTCCGTCCCTCTCAAAATTTAAAAAACCTCTATCAAGTCCCCCCTCAACCTTCTACGCTCCAAAGAATAAAGACCCAACCTGTTCAACCTCTCTCTGTAGCCTAAGTGCTGAAACCCAGGCAACATTCTAGTAAATCTCCTCTGTACCCTCTCCATTTTGTCGACATCCTTCCTATAATTTGGCGACCAGAACTGCACACCATACTCCAGATTCGGCCTCACCAATGCCCTGTACAATTTTAACATTACATCCCAACTTCTATACTCGATGCTCTGATTTATAAAGGCAAGCATACCAAACGCCTTCTTCACCACCCTATCCACATGAGATTCCACCTTCAGGGAACAATGCACAGTTATTCCCAGATCCCTCTGTTCCACTGCATTCCTCAATTCCCTACCATTTACCCTGTACGTCCTATTTTGATTTGTCCTACCAAAATGCAGCACCTCACACTTATCAGCATTAAACTCCATCTGCCATCTTTCAGCCCACCCTTCCAAAAGGCCCAAGTCTCTCTGTAGACTTTGAAAATCTACCTCACTATCAACTACACGGTAGCGCAGCGGTAGAGTTGCTGCTTTACAGCGAATGCAGCGCCGGAGACTCAGGTTCGATCCTGACTACGGGTGCTGCACTGTAAGGAGTTTGTACGTTCTCCCCGTGACCTGCGTGGGTTTTCTCCGAGATCTTCGGTTTCCTCCCACACTCCAAAGACGTGCAGGTATGTAGGTTAATTGGCTGGGTAAATGTAAAAATTGTCCCTAGTGGGTGTAGGATAGTGTTAATGTACGGGGATCACTGGGCGGCACGGACTTGGTGGGCCGAAAAGGCCTGTTTCCGGCTGTATATGATATGATGATATGATATGATATACTCCACCTATCTTAGTATCATCTGCATATTTACTAATCCAATTTGCCACACCATCATCCAGATCATTAATGTAAATGACAAACAACAGTGGACCCAACACAGATCCTTGGGGTACTCCACTAGACACTGGCCTCCAACCTGACATACAATTGTCAACCGTTACCCTCTGGTATCTCCCATTCCGCCATTGTTGAATCCATCTTGCAACCTCACTATTAATACCCAACGATTTAACCTTCTTAATCAACCTTCCATGTGGAACCTTGTCAAATGCCTTACTGAAGTCCATATAGACAACATCCACAGCCTTGCCCTTATCAATTTCCCTGGTAACCTCTTCACAAAATTCAAGAAGATTAGTCAAACATGACCTTCCAGGCACAAATCCATGTTGACTGTTTCTAATCAGGCCTTGATTATCCAAATAATTATATATATTGTCCCTAAGTATCTTTTCCATTAATTTTCCCAATAACTAATAGGTCTATAATTGCTAGGTTTACTTTTAGAACCTTTTTTAAACAAAGGCACAACATGCGCAACATGCGCAATGCGCCAATCTTGTGCCAATCTTCCGGCACCATCCCCGTTTCTAATGACGTTTGAAATATTTCCGTCATAGCCCCTGCTATTTCTGCACTAACTTCCCTCAATGTCCTAGGGAATATCCTATCAGGACCTGGAGACTTATCCACTTTTATATTTTTCAAAAGTGTCCGTACCTCCTCTTCTTTAATCCTCCTAATCCTCCTAATTTCCATCACTACTCTACTTGTTTCGCTTACCTCACATAATTCAATATCCTTCTCCTCGGTAAATACCGAAGAAAAGAAATTGTTTAATATCTCCCCCATTTCTTCCGGCTCAGCACATAGCTGTCCACTCTGACTCTCTAATGGACCAATTTTATCCCTCACTATCCTTTTGCTATTGACATATCTGTAGAACCCCTTGGGGTTTACTTTTACATTACTTGCCAAAGCAGCCTCATATCTTTTTTTCGCTTTTCTAATTTCCTTCTTAAGATTCCTTTTACATTCTTTATATTCCTCAAGAGCCTCATTTACTCCCTGCTGCTTATATTTATTGTATATCTCCCTCTTTTTCCGAACCAAGTGTCCAATTTCCCTGGAAAACCACGGCTCTTTCAAATTATTATTCTTTCCTTTCCACCGAACAGGGACATAAAGACTCTGTACTCTCAAAATTTCACCTTTAAATATCCTCCATTTCTCTATTATATCAATAGACAATAGACAATAGACAATAGGTGCAGGAGTAGGCCATTCAGCCCTTCGAGCCAGCACCGCCATTCAATGCGATCATGGCTGATCACTCTCAATCAGTACCCCGTTCCTGCCTTCTCCCCATACCCCCTCACTCCGCTATCCTTAAGAGCTCTATCCAGCTCTCTCTTGAAAGCATCCAACGAACTGGCCTCCACTGCCTTCTGAGGCAGAGAATTCCACACCTTCACCACTCTCTGACTGAAAAAGTTCTTCCTCATCTCCGTTCTAAATGGCCTACCCCTTATTCTCAAACTGTGGCCCCTTGTTCTGGACTCCCCCAACATTGGGAACATGTTATCTGCCTCTAATGTGTCCAATCCCCTAATTATCTTATATGTTTCAATAAGATCCCCCCTCATCCTTCTAAATTCCAGTGTATACAAGCCCAATCGCTCCAGCCTTTCAACATACGACAGTCCCGCCATTCCGGGAATTAACCTAGTGAACCTACGCTGCACGCCCTCCATAGCAAGAATATCCTTCCTCAAATTTGGAGACCAAAACTGCACACAGTACTCCAGGTGCGGTCTCACCAGGGCCCGGTACAACTGTAGAAGGACCTCTTTGCTCCTATACTCAACTCCTCTTGTTACGAAGGCCAATATCCTTTTCATAAAACAAAAATTTCCATTTCACACCTTTTAAATCCTTTCTCATCTCCTCAAAATTAGCCTTTGTCCAATCCAAAATCTCAACCCTTGGTCCAGATTTGACCTTCTCCATAATGATATTGAAACTAATGGCATTGTGATCACTAGACCCAAAGTGCTCCTCAACACATACCTCCGTCACCTGACCCATCTCATTTCCTAACAGGAGGTCCAACACTGCCCCTTCTCTGGTAGGCACCTCTACGTATTGCTGCAAAAAACTCTCCTGCACACATTTTACAAACTCCAAACCATCCAGCCCTTTAACAGAATGTGATTCCCAGTCTATATACGGAAAATTGAAATCACCCACAATCACTACTCTATGCTTACTACTAATATCTGCTATCTCCTTACATATTTGCTCTTCCAATTCTCGTTCCCTATTTGGCGGTCTATAATACACCCCTATAAGTGTTGCTAAACCTTTCTCATTTCTGAGTTCCACCCAAACAGCCTCCCTAATCGAACCTTCTAGTCTGTCCTGCCAAAGCACTGCTGTGATATCCTCCCTGACAAGCAATGCAACACCCCCACCTCTTGCCCCTCCGATTCTATCACATCTGAAACAATGAAATCCTGGAATATTTAATTGCCAATCGCAACCCTCCTGCAACCATGTTTCACTGATCGCCACAACATCATACTTCCAGATGTCAATCCAGGCTCTAAGCTCATCCACCTTTCTTACAATGCTCCTAGCATTAAAATATACACATTTAAGGGACCCATCATTTCTTATTCTCAGTTTATTTCTTTTCCCTTCTTTCTCTCCTACATGTTGGGTCTGAGTGTTTCCCTTTTCTGCCTCCTGCCTCACACACTGCCTATTAGCTATCTGTGTTTGAGTCCCTCCCCCCAACCGTACTAGTTTAAAGTCTCCGCAATTATTTTAGCAAATCTCCCCGCCAGGATATTGGTTCCCCTCAGGTTCAGATGCAACCCGTCCTTTTTGTACAGGTCATACTTCCCCCAGAAGAGGTCCCAATGATCCAGAAACTTGAAACCCTGCTCCCTGCACCAGTTCCTCAGCCACGTATTTATCCTCCACCTCACTCCATTCCTATTCTCACTATCGCGTGGCACAGGCAGTAAGCCTGAGATTATTGCTTTGGAAGTCCTTTTTTTTAACTCTCTTCCTAGCCCCCTAAATTCTCCTTTCAGGACCTCTTCCCTTATCCTACCTATATTGTTGGTACCTATATGTACCACGACCTCTGGCTCCTCTCCCTCCCCTTTCAGGATATCCTGGACACGCTCAGACATATCCCGGACACCGGCACCAGGGAGGCAAACCACCATCCGGGTCTCCCGACTGCGTCCATAGAAACGCCTATCTGACCCCCTCACTATAGAGTCCCCTATTACTATCGCTCTCCTCTTCCTTTCCCTACCCTTCTGAGCAACAGGGCCGGACTCCTTGCCAATGTATCTTGATCATTTTCACAAATTCCAATAGTTGAATGTAGACTACAAGATCCTGTCTAAGGCCATCGCCAACCGGGTCAAGTCTGCTCTGGGACAGGTGATCCACCCGGACCAAACCTGTGCTGTACCTGGCAGGAAAATCTCAGATAGCCTGGCGCTGCTGAGAGACACCATTGCCTACGTGCAGGACAGACGGGTGGATGCCTGCCTGGTCAGCTTGGACCAGGAGAAGGCCTTCGATAGGATATCGCACACGTACATGAGGGACGTGCTCTCCAAAATGGGCTTTGGGCAGGGAATCAGGAATTGGATCCAACTGTTCTACACCGATATCTGTAGTGCAGTCCAAATCAATGGGTGGGAATCAGACAGCTTCCCCGTCAGGTCTGGAGTCAGGCAGGGTTGCCCTCTCTCCCCTGTCTTGTTCGTCAGTTGTATTGAGCCCTTTGCCAAATCCATCAGGAAGGATGCGAGCATAAGAGGAGTGACATTGCCAGGCAGTGGGGGCACTCAGGTCAAAACCTCCCTGTACATGGATGATGTCGCCGTCTTCTGCTCGGATCCAGGGTCGGTCCGCAGACTGATCAGCGTCTGCGACCAGTTTGAGTCGGCCACGGGGGCCAGGGTAAACCGCAGGAAGAGCGAGGCCATGCTCTTTGGCAACTGGCCTGACCGATCTTCCATCCCCTTCACCATCAAGCCTGACTTCTTGAAGGTGCTGGGGATCTGGTTCGGGGGGCCTGAGGCGTGTGACAAGAATTGGCTGGAGCGGATAGCCAAGGTGGGGAAGAAACTGGAGCTGTGGAAGCAGCGCTCCCTCTCTATAAAGGGGATAAATGTGGTCACCAGGTGTGAGGTGCTCTCGGGGCTGCTGTACTTGGCGCAAGTGTGGCCCGTCCCTCCCTCCTACGCCACAGAGATCACCCAAGCCGTCTTCCGCTTTATCTGGAGGTCAAGGATGGACCGAGTGCGACGCGCCACAATGCATATGTTGGCAGACTACGGGGGTAAAAGCATGCCCAACGTTGCCCTCATCCTGATGGCCACCTTCATGTGTGGCTGCATCAGGCGGAGCGTAGAGCCAAGGCACGTGGGCTTGGGGGTTGCCAACTGTCCCGTATTAGCCTGGGCACTCATATTTTGGGCTCAATTAGTTTGTCCCTTATGGGACCGCCTTTGTCCCGTATTAGGGGGGGCTGTAGGCCCGGACACTGTAGGCCTGGACGCTGTAGGTCCGGAGGCCCGGGTGTCGCCTACGGAGGTTGCGTAGCAACCCGCCACCTGACCCGGGCAGCCGCCATTGGTGGGCCGGGAGCACGTGGCTGCTGGCTGGATGAGGTCACGTGGGGCGCGGGGTGGTGACGTCACCTTGTCCCGTATTTGGAAGTGAGGAAGTTGGCAATCCTATGTGGGCACCAAGTGTCACTACCTGCTGAGGTTCTACCTGTACCCGGTGTTGCGAATGATGGGCCTGGCGCAGATGCAATGTGCCAGTCAGCTGGACATTGCCGCACCATCTGTCACTCGTGGAAAGGTTCTTCCGGACCAACACCTTTGACCACAAGTCCATCGGGCAGTGGTCATAGAAACATAGAAACATAGAAAATAGGTGCAGGAGTAGGCCATTTGGCCCTTCGAGCCTGCACCGCCATTCAATATGATCATGGCTGATCATTCAGCATGGAACGTCCTGCAGGCACTGCAGGGGAATGACTCCATGGATCCTGTGGCATGGTTCCCAGAGCAGACTGCCCAGCTTGTCTGGCAAAATGCCTCATCGCCAGAACTCACCAACAAGCACCAAGACCTGGCTTGGCTGGCGGTGAGGGAGCCCTCTCAGTCAGATCCTTCCTGCACCGCCGGAACCTCACTACCAGCGCACGCTGCCCTCGGGACGGCTGCTACGGAGAGGAGACGGTGGCCCACATCTTCGCAGAGTGTGGATTTGCACAGAGAGTCTGGAGAGGTTTGCAAGGCTCCCTGGCACGATTTATTCCGAGCAGCTCCACAACCATTTAGGCCATTTAGGACTGAGATGAGGAATAACTTTTTCACCCAGAGAGTTGTGAATCTGTGGGATTCTCTGCCACAGAAGGTAGTGGAGGCCAATTCACTGGATGTTTTCAAGAGAGAGCTCTTCGGACTAAAGGAATCAAGGGAAATGGGGAGGAACCAGGAACAGGGAACTGATTTTGGCCACATTTTGGCACATTCGGCTCAAAGTGCCAAATGGCCTACTCCTGCACCCATTTTCTATGTTACAGCAGAGGTCTCTGTGATTTACAGACTGTTCCCAGGGACGCATTCAGAGACAGACATCGAGTGCTGCTTCCCCCAAGACCCCACCGACCCCCGAGGCCCCACCGACCCGTGAGGCCACACCGACCCCCGAGGCCCCACCGACCCCCGAGGCCCCACTGACCCCCGAGGCCCCACCGACCCGCGAGGCCCCACCGACCCCCGAGGCCCCAACGACCCCCGAGGCCCCACTGACCCCCGAGGCCCCACCGACCCCCGAGGCCCCACCGACCCGTGAGGCCCCACCGACCCCCGAGGCCCCACCGACCCCCGAGGCCCCACTGACCCCCGAGGCCCCACCGACCTGCGAAGCCCCACCGACCCCCGAGGCCCCACCGACCCCCGAGGCCCCACTGACCCCCGAGGCCCCACCGACCCGCGAGGCCCCACCGACCCCCGAGGCCCCACCGACCCCCGAGGCCCCACCGTCCCCCAAGGCCCCACCGACCCGCGAGGCCCCACCGACCCGTGAGGCCCCACTGACCCGTGAGGCCCCACCGTCCCCCAAGGCCCCAATGACCCCCGAGGCCCACCGACCCCCGAGGCCCCACTGACCCCCGAGGCCCCACCGACCCGTGAGGCCCCACCGACCCCCGAGGCCCCACCGTCCCCCGAGGCCCCAACGACCCCCGAGGCCCAACGACCCCCAAGGCCCCACCGACCCGCGAGGCCCCACCGACCCCCGAGGCCCCACCGTCCCGTGAGGCCCCAACGACCCCCAAGGCCCAACGACCCCCGAGGCCCCACCGACCCGCGAGGCCCCACTGACCCATGAGGCCCCAATGACCCCCGAAGCCCAACGACCCCCGAGGCCCCACCGACCCCCGAGGCCCCACCAACCCGCGTGGCCCAATGACCCGCGAAGTCCCACCGACCCACGAGGTCCCAACGACCCCCGAGGCCCCACCGACCCCCGAGACCCCACTGACCCGCGAGGCCCCACCGACTCCCGAGGCCCAACGACCCCCGAGGCCCCACCGACCCCCGAGGCCCCACCGACCCCCGAGGCCCCACCGTCCCCCGAGGCCCCAACGACCCCCGAGGCCCAACGACCCCCAAGGCCCCACCGACCCGCGAGGCCCCACCGACCCCCGAGGCCCCACCGTCCCGTGAGGCCCCAACGACCCCCAAGGCCCAACGACCCCCGAGGCCCCACCGACCCGCGAGGCCCCACTGACCCATGAGGCCCCAACGACCCCCGAAGCCCAACGACCCCCGAGGCCCCACCGACCCCCGAGGCCCCACCAACCCGCGTGGCCCAACGACCCGCGAAGTCCCACCGACCCACGAGGTCCCAACGACCCCCGAGGCCCCACCGACCCCCGAGACCCCACTGACCCGCGAGGCCCCACCGACTCCCGAGGCCCAACGACCCCCGAGGCCCCACCGACCCCCGAGGCCCCACCGACCCCCGAGGCCCCACCGTCCCCTGAGGCCCCACCGTCCCCCGAGGCCCCAACGACCCCCGAGGCCCACCGACCCCCGAGGCCCAACGACCCCCGAGGCCCCACGACCCCCGAGGCCCCACCGGCCCCCGAGGCCCCAACGACCCCCGAGGCCCAACAACCCCCGAGGCCCCACCGACCCGCGAGGCCCCACCGACCCCCGAGGCCCCACCGTCCCCCGAGGCCCCAACGACCCCCTAGGCCCAACGACCCCCGAGGCCCCACCGACCCGCGAGGCCCCACCGACCCGTGAGGCCCCAACGACCCCCGAGGCCCAACGACCCGCGAGGCCCCACCGACCCCCGAGGCCCCACCGTCCCCCGAGGCCCCAACGACCCCCTAGGCCCGACGACCCCCGAGGCCCCACCGACCCGCGAGGCCCCACCGACCCGTGAGGCCCCAACGACCCCCGAGGCCCAACGACCCCCGAGGCCCCACCGACCCCCGAGGCCCCACCAACCCGCGTGGCCCAATGACCCGCGAAGTCCCACCGACCCACGAGGTCCCAACGACCCCCGAGGCCCCACCGACCCGCGTGGCCCAATGACCCGCGAAGTCCCACCGACCCACGAGGTCCCAACGACCCCCAAGGCCCCACCGACCCCCAAGGCCCCACCGACCCGCGAGGCCCCACCGACCCCCGAGGCCCAACGACCCCCGAGGCCCCACCGACCCGCGAGGCCCCACCGACCCCCGAGGCCCAACGACCCCCGAGGCCCCACCGACCCCCGAGGCCCCACCGACCCCCGAGGCCCCACCGTCCCCCGAGGCCCCACCGACCCCCGAGGCCCCACCGACCCGCGAGGCCCCACCGACCCGCGAGGCCCCACCGACCTCCGAGGCCCCACCGACCCCCGAGGCCCCACCAACCCGTGAGGCCCCACCGACCCCCGAGGCCCCAACGACCCCCGAGGCCCCACCGACCCCCAAGACCCCACCGACCCCCGAGGCCCCACCGACCCGCGAGGCCCCACCGACCCCCGAGGCCCCACCGACCCCCGAGGCCCCACTGACCCCCGAGGCCCCACCGACCTGCGAAGCCCCACCGACCCCCGAGGCCCCACCGACCCCCGAGGCCCCACTGACCCCCGAGGCCCCACCGACCCGCGAGGCCCCATCGACCCCCGAGGCCCCACCGACCCCCGAGGCCCCACCGTCCCCCAAGGCCCCACGACCCGCGAGGCCCCACCGACCCGTGAGGCCCCACTGACCCGTGAGGCCCCACCGTCCCCCAAGGCCCCAATGACCCCCAAGGCCCACCGACCCCCGAGGCCCCACTGACCCCCGAGGCCCCACCGACCCGTGAGGCCCCACCGACCCCCGAGGCCCCACCGTCCCCCGAGGCCCCAACGACCCCCGAGGCCCAACGACCCCCAAGGCCCCACCGACCCGCGAGGCCCCACCGACCCCCGAGGCCCCACCGTCCCCCGAGGCCCCAACGACCCCCAAGGCCCAACGACCCTCGAGGCCCCACCGACCCGCGAGGCCCCACTGACCCATGAGGCCCCAACGACCCCCGAAGCCCAACGACCCCCGAGGTCCCACCGACCCCCGAGGCCCCACCAACCCGCGTGGCCCAATGACCCGCGAAGTCCCACCGACCCACGAGGTCCCAACGACCCCCGAGGCCCCACCGACCCCCGAGGCCCCACCGACCCGCGAGGCCCCACCGACTCCCGAGGCCCAACGACCCCCGAGGCCCCACCAACCCGCGTGGCCCAATGACCCGCGAAGTCCCACCGACCCACGAGGTCCCAACGACCCCCGAGGCCCCACCGACCCGTGAGGCCCCACTGACCCGTGAGGCCCCACCGTCCCCCAAGGCCCCAACGACCCCCGAGGCCCAACGACCCCCAAGGCCCCACCGACCCCCGAGGCCCCACCGACCCCCAAGACCCCACCGACCCCCGAGGCCCCACCGACCCGCGAGGCCCCACCGACCCCCGAGGCCCCACCGACCCCCGAGGCCCCACTGACCCCCGAGGCCCCACCGACCTGCGAAGCCCCACCGACCCCCGAGGCCCCACCGACCCCCGAGGCCCCACCGACCCCCGAGGCCCCACCGACCCCCGAGGCCCCACCGTCCCCCAAGGCCCCACCGACCCGCGAGGCCCCACGACCCGCGAGGCCCCACGACCCGCGAGGCCCCACCGTCCCCCGAGGCCCCAACGACCCCCGAGGCCCAACGACCCCCGAGGCCCCACCGACCCGCGAGGCCCCACCGACCCCCGAGGCCCCACCGTCCCCCGAGGCCCCAACGACCCCCTAGGCCCAACGACCCCCGAGGCCCCACCGACCCGCGAGGCCCCACACGACCCGTGAGGCCCCACCGACCCGCGAGGCCCCACCGACCCCCGAGGCCCCACCGGCTTCTCTGCTGGCTCCTGGCAGGTGTATGCTGAGGTGGCCTCCTGCTCGCCACACCCTCCCAACCTGTGATCATCACCAAACTGCCAGCAGGACTCACCTATCTTTCTCGGGTAAACAACCACATCCTGTTCAATCTCTCCTGATTTGAATAAACTCTTAGATCACTCACCGTAGATTACTTCTGTATCTTTACCAGTGTCTCGATGTTGTTTAATAATGTGGAGAACAGAATTGAACAAGTGTGTGCATATGTGCATTGCATGCATGTGTGTGCGTGTATAGTGTGCATTCCGTGTATGTGTACGCATCTGCGTGTGTACATTACATGCGTGAGTGTGCACCAGAGTGTGTGTGCGTGTGTATGTGTGGGGCCCTGTATGTGTATATGAGTGTACGTGCATGCAGGTACATGTGTGTAGGAAGGAACTGCAGGTGCTGGTTTAAACCGATGACAAACACAAAGTGCCGGAGTAACTCAGCGGGACAGGCAGCATCTCTGAAGAGAAGGAATGGGTGATGATTCGGGTCGAGACCCTTCTTAACCTAAAATGTCACCCATTCCTTCTATCCAGAGATGCTGCCTGTCCCACTGAGTTACTCCGGCACTTTGTGTCTGTCATCGGTTTAAACCAGCACCTGCAGTTCCTTCCTACACACATGCAAACACACACGCATATACGAATATGCATACATGTGCACACACAGACACTTGCACATTTGAGGAAGGATATTCTTGCTATTGAGGACGTGCAGCGTAGGTTTACTAGGTTGATTCCCGGAATGGCGGGATTGTCGTACATTGAAAGACTGGAGCGACTAGGCTTGTATACACTGGAATTTAGGATGAGAGGGGATCTTATTGAAACATATAAGATTATTAAGGGATTGGACACGTTAGAGGCAGGAAACATGTTCCCGATGTTGGGGGAGTCCCGAACCAGGGGTCACGGTTTAACAATAAGGGGTAGGCCATTTAGAACGGAGACGAGGAAAAATATTTTCACTCAGAGAGTTGTGAAGCTGTGGAATTCTCTGCCTCAAAAGACAGTGGAGGCCAATTCCCTGGATGCTTTCAAGAGAGAGTTAGATAGAGCTCTTAATGATAGTGGAGTCAGGGGGTTTGGGGAGAGGGCAGGAACGGGGTACTGATTGTGGGTGATCAGCCATGATCACATTGAGTGGCGGTGCTGGTTCGAAGGGCCGAATATCTTCCTCCTGCACCTATTGTCTATTGTCTATCTATGTTTCTCTCTCAGCCCCATTCTCCTGCCTTCTCCCCACAAGTGAATGGTGTGGCTTAATTAAATGCAGTGGTAAATGGGATTAATATAGAAGGGTGCTTAATGGCAGGTATGGACATGGTGGGCCGAAGGACCCGGCATGAGATTCTCAGGTCACCTGCAGTGCTTGGAGGTGCATTTTAGTCCATGCACAACACATCTTCAGCAGTGTCGTGCCGAGATCAACACCTTTAACTCAGTTTAGTTTCGAGATACAGCGCGGAAACAGGCCCTTCGGCCCACTGGGTCCACGCCGACCAGCGATCCCCGCACATTAACACTGTCGTACACACACGACGGACAATTTACACTTACACCAAGCCAATTAACCTACACGTCTTTGGAGTGGGGGAGGAAACCGGAGCACCCGGAGAAACCCCACGCAGGTCACGGGGAGAACGTACAAACTCCGTACAGACAGCGCCCGTAGTCGGGATGGAACCCGGGTCTCCGGTGCTGCAAGCGCTGTAAGGCAGCAACTCTACCGCTGCGCCACCGTGGCACCCCTGGCCTGTGTCGAGCTCTGACCCCCCACATGCAATCAGACGTCAGTCAGCGAGCCACACCTGTGCCTCCGGCGCCGAAAGCCCACAGTTCAAATCCAGCGCCAGCAACTCGGCCACAAGATCTGGGCCATTGGACGGGTCGCACCGGAGGGACGTGTGACAATGGCAGTGCCGCAGGTGGGCACAGAAAGATGCCAAGGCCCTGCTTCTCCCTCCACAGATGCTGCCTGGCCTGACCTGCTGAGGGTTGCCAGCATTCTCGTAGGTTACGCCGGATCATTCCAGCATTTGCTGTTGTTTATTTTGGTTTTCATTAACTGCCAAAATGACCCTGTTGCCATTCCTTCAGACAGATAGGTGAAGCCTTACCATCTGGTGGCCTTGTACAGTGGACAGGCCTCTATCCCGGCCTCTTGTACAGTGGACAGGCCTCTATCCCGGCCTCTTGTACAGTGGACAGGCCTCTATCCCGGCCTCTTGTACAGTGGACAGGCCTCTATCCCGGCCTCTTGTACAGTGGACAGGCCTCTATCCCAGCTTGTACAGTGGACAGGCCTCTATCCCGGCCTCTTGTACAGTGGACAGGCCTCTATCCCAGCTTGTACAGTGGACAGGCCTCTAAGCCAGCCTCTTGTACAGTGGATAGGCCTCTATCCCGGCCTCTTGTACAGTGGACAGGCCTCTATCCCGGCCTCTTGTACAGTGGACAGGCCTCTATCCCGGCCTCTTGTACAGTGGACAGGCCTCTATCCCGGCCTCTTGTACAGTGGACAGGCCTCTATCCCGGCCTCTTGTACAGTGGACAGGCCTCTATCCCAGCTTGTACAGTGGACAGGCCTCTATCCCGGCCTCTTGTACAGTGGACAGGCCTCTATCCCGGCCTCTTGTACAGTGGACAGGCCTCTAAGCCGGCCTCTTGTACAGTGGACAGGCCTCTATCCCAGCCTCTTGTACATTGGACAGGCCTCTATCCCAGCCTCTTGTACAGTGGACAGGCCTCTATCCCGGCCTCTTGTACAGTGGACAGGCCTCTATCCCGGCCTCTTGTACAGAGGACAGGACTCTAAGCCAGCCTCTTGTACAATGGACAGGCCTCTAAGCCAGCCTCTTGTACAGTGGACAGGCCTCTATCCCGGCCTCTTGTACAGTGGACAGGCCTCTATCCCAGCCTCCTGTACAGTGGACAGGCCTCTATCCCGGCCTCTTGTACAGTGGACAGGCCTCTATCCCGGTCTCTTGTACAGTGGACAGGCCTCTATCCCGGCCTCTTGTACAGAGGACAGGACTCTAAGCCAGCCTCTTGTACAATGGACAGGACTCTAAGCCAGCCTCTTGTACAGTGGTCAGGCCTCTAAGCCAGCCTCTTGTACAGTGGTCAGGCCTCTAAGCCAGCCTCTTGTACAATGGACAGGCCTCTATCCCGGCCTCTTGTACGGGGGACAGGCCTCTAAGCCAGACTCTTGTACAGTGGACAGGCCTCTATCCCGGCCTCTTGTACAGTGGACAGGCCTCTATCCCGGCCTCTTGTACAGTGGACAGGCCTCTATCCCAGCTTGTACAGTGGACAGGCCTCTATCCCGGCCTCTTGTACAGTGGACAGGCCTCTATCCCAGCTTGTACAGTGGACAGGCCTCTAAGCCAGCCTCTTGTACAGTGGATAGGCCTCTATCCCGGCCTCTTGTACAGTGGACAGGCCTCTATCCCGGCCTCTTGTACAGTGGACAGTTCTCTATCCCAGCCTCTTGTACAGTGGACAGGCCTCTATCCCGGCCTCTTGTACAGTGGACAGGCCTCTATCCCAGCTTGTACAGTGGACAGGCCTCTATCCCGGCCTCTTGTACAGTGGACAGGCCTCTATCCCGGCCTCTTGTACAGTGGACAGGCCTCTATCCCGGCCTCTTGTACAGTGGACAGGCCTCTATCCCGGCCTCTTGTACAGTGGACAGGCCTCTATCCCAGCTTGTACAGTGGACAGGCCTCTATCCCGGCCTCTTGTACAGTGGACAGGCCTCTATCCCGGCCTCTTGTACAGTGGACAGGCCTCTAAGCCGGCCTCTTGTACAGTGGACAGGCCTCTATCCCAGCCTCTTGTACATTGGACAGGCCTCTATCCCAGCCTCTTGTACAGTGGACAGGCCTCTATCCCGGCCTCTTGTACAGTGGACAGGCCTCTATCCCGGCCTCTTGTACAGAGGACAGGACTCTAAGCCAGCCTCTTGTACAATGGACAGGCCTCTAAGCCAGCCTCTTGTACAGTGGACAGGCCTCTATCCCGGCCTCTTGTACAGTGGACAGGCCTCTATCCCAGCCTCCTGTACAGTGGACAGGCCTCTATCCCGGCCTCTTGTACAGTGGACAGGCCTCTATCCCGGTCTCTTGTACAGTGGACAGGCCTCTATCCCGGCCTCTTGTACAGAGGACAGGACTCTAAGCCAGCCTCTTGTACAATGGACAGGACTCTAAGCCAGCCTCTTGTACAGTGGTCAGGCCTCTAAGCCAGCCTCTTGTACAGTGGTCAGGCCTCTAAGCCAGCCTCTTGTACAATGGACAGGCCTCTATCCCGGCCTCTTGTACGGGGGACAGGCCTCTAAGCCAGACTCTTGTACAGTGGACAGGCCTCTATCCCGGCCTCTTGTACAGTGGACAGGCCTCTATCCCGGCCTCTTGTACAGTGGACAGGCCTCTAAGCCAGCCTCTTGTACAGTGGACAGGCCTCTATCCCGGCCTCTTGTACAGTGGACAGGCCTCTATCCCAGCTTGTACAGGGGACAGGCCTCTATCCCAGCCTCTTGTACAGTGGACAGGCCTCTATCCCAGCTTGTACAGTGGACAGGCCTCTATCCCAGCTTGTACAGTGGACAGGCCTCTATCCCAGCCTCTTGTACAGTGGAGAGGCATCTATCCCAGCTTGTACAGTGGACAGGCCTCTATCCCAGCCTCTTGTACAGTGGACAGGCCTCTATCCCAGCTTGTACAGTGGAAAGGCCTTTATCCCGGCCTCTTGTACAGTGGAGAGGCCTCTATCCCAGCTTGTACAGTGGACAGGCCTCTATCCTGGCCTCTTGTACAGTGGACAGGCCTCTACCCCAGCTTGTACAGGGGACAGGCCTCTATCCCAGCTTGTACAGTAGACAGGCCTCTATCCCGGCCTCTTGTACAGTGGACAGGCCTCTGTCCCAGCTTGTACAGTGGACAGGCCTCAATCCTAGCCTCTTGTACAGTGAACAGGCCTCTATCCCGGCCTCTTGTACAGTGGACAGGCCTCTATCCCGGCCTCTTGTACAGTGGACAGGCCTCTATCCCGGCCTCTTGTACAGAGGACAGGACTCTAAGCCAGCCTCTTGTACAATGGACAGGACTCTAAGCCAGCCTCTTGTACTGTGGTCAGGCCTCTAAGCCAGCCTCTTGTACAATGGACAGGCCTCTATCCCGGCCTCTTGTACGGGGGACAGGCCTCTAAGCCAGCCTCTTGTACAGTGGACAGGCCTCTATCCCGGCCTCTTGTACAGTGGACAGGCCTCTATCCCAGCTTGTACAGGGGACAGGCCTCTATCCCAGCCTCTTGTACAGTGGACAGGCCTCTATCCCAGCTTGTACAGTGGACAGGCCTCTATCCCAGCTTGTACAGTGGACAGGCCTCTATCCCAGCCTCTTGTACATTGGAGAGGCATCTATCCCAGCTTGTACAGTGGACAGGCCTCTATCCCAGCCTCTTGTACAGTGGACAGGCCTCTATCCCAGCTTGTACAGTGGACAGGCCTCTATCCCAGCTTGTACAGTGGACAGGCCTTTATCCCGGCCTCTTGTACAGTGGAGAGGCCTCTATCCCAGCTTGTACAGTGGACAGGCCTCTATCCCGGCCTCTTGTACAGTGGACAGGCCTCTACCCCAGCTTGTACAGGGGACAGGCCTCTATCCCAGCTTGTACAGTAGACAGGCCTCTATCCCGGCCTCTTGTACAGTGGACAGGCCTCTGTCCCAGCTTGTACAGTGGACAGGCCTCAATCCTAGCCTCTTGTACAGTGAACAGGCCTCTATCCCGGCCTCTTGTACAGTGGACAGGCCTCTATCCCGGCCTCTTGTACAGTGGACAGGCCTCTATCCCAGCCTCTTGTACAGTGGACAGGCCTCTATCCCAGCTTGTACATTGGACAGGCCTCTATCCCAGCCTCTTGTACAGTGGACAGGCCTCTATCCCGGCCTCTTGTACAGTGGACAGGCCTCTATCCCAGCCTCTTGTACAGTGGACAGGCCTCTATCCCAGCCTCTTGTACAGTTACGGGTGCCAACTTCCTCGCTCCCAAATAAGGGACAAGGTGAAGTCACCGCGCCGCGCCCCTTCTGAACTCACCCAGTCAGCGGCCACGTGCTCCCAGTCTACCAATGGAGTCCGCCCGGGCCGGGAGGCGGGTTGCTACGCAACCTCCGTTACGTGACACCCGGGCCTCCAGGCCTACAACGTCCAGGCCTACAGTGTCTGGGCCTACAGCGGCCCCAGGGCATGCAGTGTCCGGGCATACAGTTTCCGGGCCTACAGTGTCTGGGCCTACTGCGGCCCCAGGGCATGCAGTGTCCGGGCATACAGTGTCCGGGCCTACAGTGTCCGGGCCTACTGCGGCCCCAGGGCATGCAGTGTCCGGGCCTACAGTGTCCGGGCCTACAGTGTCTGGGCCTACCGCTCCCCCCGGGCCTACAGTGTCCGTGCCTACAGTGTCTGGGCCTACCGCGCCCCCCAGGCCTAATACGGGACAAGGGCGGTCCCATATGGGACAAACCAATTTAGCCCAATATACAGGATGTCCCGGCTAATATGGGATAGTTGGCAACCCTACGTACAGTGGACAGGACTCTAAGCCAGCCTCTTGTACAATGGACAGGCCTCTAAGCCAGCCTCTTGTACAGTGGTCAGGCCTCTAAGCCAGCCTCTTGTACAATGGACAGGCCTCTATCCCGGCCTCTTGTACAGTGGACAGGCCTCTAAGCCAGCCTCTTGTACAGTGGACAGGCCTCTATCCCGGCCTCTAGTACAGTGAACAGGCCTCTATCCCAGCCTCTTGTACAGTGGACAGGCCTCTAGCCCGGCCTCTTGTACAGTGGACAGGCCTCTATCCCGGCCTCTTGTACAGTGGACAGGCCTCTATCCCAGCCTCTTGTACAGTGTACAGGCCTCTATCCCGGCCTCTTGTACAGTGGACAGGCCTCTATCTCGGCCTCATACAGTGGACAGGACTCTAAGCCGGCCTCTTGTACATTGGACAGGCCTCTAAGCCAGCCTCTTGTACAGTGGTCAGGCCTCTATCCCGGCCTCTAGTACAGTGAACATGCCTCTATCCCAGCCTCTTGTACAGTGGATAGGCCTCTATCCCAGCCTCTTGTACAGTGGACAGGCCTCTATCCCAGCCTCTTGTACAGTGGACAGGCCTCTATCTCAGCTTGTACAGTGGACAGGCCTCTATCCCAGCTTGTACAGTGGACAGGCCTCTATCCCAGCTTGTACAGTGGATAGGCCTGTATCCCGGCCTCTTGTACAGTGGACAGGCCTCTATCCCAGCTTGTACAGTGGATAGGCCTCTATCCCGGCCTCTTGTACAGTGGACAGGCCTCTATCCCGGCCTCTTGTACAGAGGAGAGGCCTCTATCCCAGCCTCTTGTACAGTGGACAGGCCTCTATCCCAGCCTCTTGTACAGTGGACAGGCCTCTATCCCGGCCTCTTGTGCAGTGGACAGGCCTCTAAGCCAGCCTCTTGTACAGTGGACAGGCCTCTATCCCGGCCTCTTGTACAGTGGTCAGGCCTCTAAGCCAGCATCTTGTACAATGGACAGGCCTTTATCCCGGCCTCTTGTACAGTGGACAGGCCTCTATCCCAGCCTCTTGTACAATGGACAGGCCTCTAGCAATACGGGGAGAAAAGATGAGGTACGAGGGTAAACTAGCCAATAATATAAAGGAGGATAGCAAAATTTTTTTAGGTACGTGAAGAGGAAAAAAATAGTCAAGGCAAATGTGGGTCCCTTGAAGACAGAAGCAGGGGAATTTATTATGCGGAACAAAGAAATGGCAGACGAGTTAAACCGTTACTTTGGATCTGTCTTCACTGAGGAAGATACACACAATCTCCCAAATGTTCTAGGGGCCGGAGAACCTAGGGTGATGAAGGAACTGAAGGAAATCCACATTAGGCAGGAAATGGTGTTGGGTAGACTGATGGGACTGAAGGCTGATAAATCCCCAGGGCCTGATGGTCTGCATCCCAGGGTACTTAAGGAGGTGGCTCTAGAAATAGTGGAAGCATTGGTGATCATTTTTCAATGTTCTATAGATTCAGGATCAGTTCCTGTGGATTGGAGGATAGCAAATGTTATCCCACTTTTTAAGAAAGGAGGGAGAGAGAAAACGGGTAATTATAGACCAGTTAGTCTTACATCAGTGGTGGGGAAGATGCTGGAGTCAATTATAAAAGACAAAATTGCTGAGCATTTGGATAGCAGTAACAGGATCATTCCGAGTCAGCATGGATTTACGAAGGGGAAATCATGCTTGACAAATCAACTGGAATTTTTTGAGGATGTAACTAGGAAAATTGACAGGGGAGAGTCAGTGGATGTGGTGTACCTCGACTTTCAGAAAGCCTTCGACAAGGTCCCACATAGGAGATTAGTGGGCAAAATTAGGGCACATGGTATTGGGGGTAGGGTACTGACATGGATAGAAAATTGGTTGACAGACAGAAAGCAAAGAGTGGGGATAAATGGGTCCCTTTCGGAATGGCAGGCAGTGACCAGTGGGGTACCGCAAGGTTCGGTGCTGGGACCCCAGCTATTTACGATATACATTAATGACTTAGACGAAGGGATTAAAAGTACCATTAGCAAATTTGCAGATGATACTAAGCTGGGGGGTAGTGTGAATTGTGAGGAAGATGCAATAAGGCTGCAGGGTGACTTGGACCGGTTGTGTGAGTGGGCAGATACATGGCAGATGCAGTTTAATGTAGATAAGTGTGAGGTTATTCACTTTGGAAGTAAGAATAGAAAGGCAGATTATTATCTGAATGGTGTCAAGTTAGGAGGAGGGGGAGTTCAACGAGATCTGGGTGTCCTAGTGCATCAGTCACTGAAAGGAAGCATGCAGGTACAGCAGGCAGTGAAGAAAGCCAATGGAATGTTGGCCTTCATAACAAGAGGAGTTGAGTATAGGAGCAAAGAGGTCCTTCTACAGTTGTACCGGGCCCTGGTGAGACCGCACCTGGAGTACTGTGTGCAGTTTTGGTCTCCAAATTTGAGGAAGGATATTCTTGCTATGGAGGGCGTGCAGCGTAGGTTCACTAGGTTAATTCCCGGAATGGCGGGACTGTCGTATGTTGAAAGGCTGGAGCGATTGGGCTTGTCTACACTGGAATTTAGAAGGATGAGGGGGGATCTTATTGAAACATATAAGATAATTAGGGGATTGGACACATTAGAGGCAGGAAACATGTTCCCAATGTTGGGGGAGTCCAGAACAAGGGACCACAGTTTAAGAATAAGGGGTAGGCCATTTAGAACGGAGATGAGGAAGAACTTTTTCAGTCAGAGAGTGGTGAAGGTGTGGAATTCTCTGCCTCAGAAGGCAGTGGAGGCCAGTTCGTTGGATGCTTTCAAGAGAGAGCTGGATAGAGCTCTTAAGGATAGCGGAGTGAGGGGGTATGGGGAGAAGGCAGGAACGGGGTACTGATTGAGAGTGATCAGCCATGATCGCATTGAATGGCGGTGCTGGCTCGAAGGGCTGAATGGCCTACTCCTGCACCTATTGTCCATTGTCTATTGTCTATCCCGGCCTCTTGTACAGTGGTCAGGCCTCTAAGCTAGCATCTTGTACAATGGACAGGCCTCTATCCCAGCCTCTTGTACAGTGGACAGGCCTCTAAGCCAGCCTCTTGTACAGTGGACAGGCCTCTATCCCGGCCTCTTGTACAGTGGACAGGCCTCTATCCCAGCCTCTTGTACAGTGGACAGGCCTCTATCCCGGCCTCTTGTACAGTGGACAGGCCTCTATCCCGGCCACTTGTACAATGGACAGGCCTCTATCCCAGCCTCTTGTACAGTGGACAGGCCTCTATCCCGGCCTCTTGTACAGTGGACAGGCCTCTATCCCGGCCTCTTGTACAGTGTACAGGCCTCTATCCCGGCTTGTACAGGGGACAGGCCTCTATCCCAGCTTGTACAGTAGACAGGCCTCTATCCCGGCCTCTTGTACAGTGGACAGGCCTCTGTCCCAGCTTGTACAGTGGACAGGCCTCAATCCTAGCCTCTTGTACAGTGAACAGGCCTCTATCCCGGCCTCTTATACAGTGGACAGGCCTCTATCCCGGCCTCTTGTACAGTAGACAGGCCTCTATCCCGGCCTCATGTACAGTGGACAGGCCTCTATCCCAGCCTCTTCTTGCTGTGCTGGTTTTCCTACAATCCCAGTGTTTAACCCTTTGGGGGCTCTCCCGGGCACAAAATGCTGGAGTAACTCAGCGGGACAGGCAGAAACGATTTACGAGGCTGTTGCCAGGACTAGAGGGTGTGAGCTATAGGGAGAGGTTGAGTAGGCTGGGTCTCTATTCCATGGAGCACAGGAGGATGAGGGGTGATCTTACAGAGGTGTACAAAATCATGAGAGGAATAAATCGGCTAGATGCACAGAGTCCCTTGCCCAGAGTTGGGGAATCAAGGACTAGAAGACATAGGTTCAATAGACAATAGACAATAGGTGCAGGAGGAGGCCATTCGGCCCTTCGAGCCAGCACCGCCATTCAATGTGATCATGGCTGATCATTCTCAATCAGTACCCCGTTCCTGCCTTCTCCCCATACCCCCTGACTCCGCTATGCTTAAGAGCTTGATCTAGCTCTCTCTTGAATGCATTCAGAGAATTGGCCTCCACTGCCTTCTGAGGCAGAGAATTCCACAGATTCACAACTCTCTGACTGAAAAAGTTTTTCCTCATCTCAGTTCTAAATGGCCTACCTCTTATTCTTAAACTGTGGGCTCTTGTTCTGGACTCCCCCAACATTGGGAACATGTTTCCTGCCTCTAAACACTCAAGGTGAAGGGGAAAAGATTTAATAGGAATCTGAGGGGTAACTGTTTCCACACAGCGGGTGGTGGGTGAACGGAACGAGCTGCCAGAGGAGGTAGTTGAGGCTGGGACTATCCCATTGTTTAAGAAGCAGTTGGACAGGTACATGAATAGGACAGGTTTGGAGGGATATGGGTCAAGCGCAGGCAAGTGGGACTAGGTAGCTGGGGCATGTTGGCCGGTGTGGGTGAGTTGGGCCGAAGGGCCTGTTTCCACACTGTATCACTCTGTGACTCTATGAAGGGCCTGTTTCCACACTGTATCACTCTGTGACTCTATGAAGGGCCTGTTTCCACACTGTACCACTCTGTGACTCTATGAAGGGCCTGTTTCCACACTGTATCACTCTGTGACTCTATGAAGGGCCTGTTTCCACACTGTATCACTCTGTGACTCTATGAAGGGCCTGTTTCCACACTGTATCACTCTGTGACTCTATGAAGGGCCTGTTTCCACACTGTATCACTCTGTGACTCTATGAAGGGCCTGTTTCCACACTGTATCACTCTGTGACTCTATGAAGGGCCTGTTTCCACACTGTATCACTCTGTGACTCTATGAAGGGCCTGTTTCCACACTGTATCACTCTGTGACTCTATGAAGGGCCTGTTTCCACACTGTATCACTCTGTGACTCTATTACTCCATCTCTGGAGAGAAGGAATGGTGAGGTTTCGGGTCGAGACCCTTCTTCAGAGGAATGTTCCATGGGGGAATGTTGCCGACTGGCCCGCTGCAGACTGCAGGAGTACGTGCTGAGGGACGCACTGAAGCTTGGTGCAGCCAACGCCAAGGCCCTGTGGGGGAGGGCCACAGTCTAGGGTCCTTCCGCTGCTGGACATGGGGGGGCAGGGTGTGGTGGAGAGAGACGCCCCTCCAAACACCTCATGCAGGATTGTTGCAGGAGCAGAGCTGCCCCACTGTAAGAGCATGTGATGGATTCAGCAGACAGTCAATGCAGATGATTGCATGTACCGATTTTATCCACTTTGTCCACACGGATTGTATTGTCTATTTCAAATACTCTTGAGTGCAGTATACTTCTGGAAAAAAAGCAGGCAGGTTGATAGAGGGAGCTTTTTCTTGCCATCATTAACTCAATTACAGGCCCTAACGTTCTTGCAACAGATTCAGTCATTGGGGCCACTGGAACCTTTCTGCCGAGCGACAAGCATATTTTCCATGAAAAACGTTTGTTAACCAGAGTGCACAGCTGCAGTGGTCACCTTGGTAATGAGGGGGTCAGATTTATTGATTTCTAAAGGAAGATTGGCATGACCCAGGTCTCTGTGAACTGAAGGCAGATGTTTGTTCCTGCTTCACTGCGGAACATTCAGTGATTAGCAGCTATCATATTCCCTCTGTTAGATGTGCCGGAGAAAGCATCTTATCGGGATGAAATGCCGATTTAGAAACATAGAAACATAGACAATAGGTGCAGGAGGAGGCCATTTGGCACTTCAAGTCAGCACCGCCATTCAATGTGATCACGGCTGATCATCCACAATCAATAACCCGTGCCTGCCTTCTCCCCATATCCCTTGATTTCTCCCCATATCCCTTGATTCCACTAGCCCCTAGAGTTCTATCTAACTCTCTCTTAAATCCATCCAGTGAATTGGCCTCCACTGCCCTCTGTGGCAGAGAATTCCACAAATTCACAACTCTCTGGGTGAAAAGGTTTCTTCTCACCTCAGTTTTAAATGGCCTCCCCTTTATTCTTAGACTGTGTGGCCCCTGGTTCTGGAAGGTAAAGGCAAAAAGATTTCAGAGGAATCTGAGGGGTAACTTTTTCACACAAGGTGTATGGAACGAGCTGCCGGAGGAGGAAGTTGAGGCTGGGACTATCCCAACGTTTAAGACACAGGTACATGGATAGGACAGGTTTGGAGGGATATGGGCCAAACACGGGCTAGTGTAGCTGGGACATGTTGGCCGGTGCAGAGGGAGGGAGCTGGCATCGTTGGGGGTTAAAAAGGAAGCTGGAAGAGAGTTGCTGGCAGGACCGAGATTGGCAGGTAATAGGTGGACACAGGTGATGGGGGAGGTTGATAGCAGGTGGTTGGAACAAAGGCCAGAGATGAAAGTAGGAGTGAGACAGAAGATTTAAAGAGTTGTGAAGCCAGGCTGAGGGGAAGGGTAGGGGAGAATGAGGTGGGGCAGAGGGGAGTGGGAGAGAACGAGGGGGTGTGGTGGAGAAAGGGGAGAGGGTGGGTGGGTTGTTAGAGGTTACTAATTGACCAGAAACGTCACCTATTCCTTCTCTCCAGAGATGCTGCCTGTCCCGCTGAGTTACTCCAGCACTTTGTGTCCATTTTCGGTGTAAACCACCATCTACAGTTCCTCCGCAGAGAGAGCCTCCTGCACAACGAGAAGAGGAACTGCAGCACCTGCCGGCAAAGGTGAGTTGTCCCGGCGAGCTGGGGTAGGAGGGAGGATCAGTTTGGTTTAGGAAAGAACTGCAGATGCTGGTTTAAATCGAAGGTAAACACCAAATGCTGGAGTAAGTCAGCGGGACAGGCAGCATCTCTGGAGAGAAGGAATGGGTGACGTTTCGAGCCGAGATCCTTCTTCAGACTGATGTCAGGGGAAGGGGGGCGGGACAGAGATATGATGTAGTCGGAGACAGGAAGACTAGTGGGAGAACTGGGAAGGGGGAGGGGATGGAGAGAGAGGGAAAGCAAGGGCAATCTGAAGTTAGAGAAGTCAATATTCATACCGTTGGGGTATATAAGCTGCCCAAGCAAAATATGAGGTGCTGTTTCTCCAATTTGCGCTGGGCCTCACTCTGACAATGGAGGAGGCCCAGGACAGGATGGAATGGGAGGGGAAGTTAAAGTGTTTAGCAATCGAGAGATCCGGTAGGTTTAAGCAGACTGAGCGGAGGAGTTCAGCAAAACGATCGCCGAGTCTGCGCTTTGTCTCACCGATATATAGGAGTCCACACCTGGAATAGAGGATACAGTAGATGAGGTTGGAGGAGGTGCAAGTGAACTTTTGCCTCGCCTGAAAAGACTGTCGGGGTCCTTGGACGGAGTCGAGGGAGGAGGTATAGGGACAGGTGTTGCATCTCCTGCGGTTGCAGGGGAAAGTACCTGGGGATGGGGTGGCTTGGGTGGGAAGGGACGAGTTGACCAGGGAATTTCGGAGGGAACGGTCTCTGCGGAACGCAGGAAGGGGCGGAGATGGGAATTTAGTTTAGTTTATTGTCATGTGTTCCGAGGTACAGTGAAAAGGGATGGTTTCACAGAGATGTACAACATCATGAGGGGAGTGGATAGGGTAGATGCACAGGGTCTTTTACCCAGAGTAGGGGAATCAAGAACCAGAGGACATAGGTTAAAGGTGAGGGGAGAAAGATTTAGTAGGAACCTGAGGGACAACGTTTTCCACACAGAGCACGGTAGGTGTATGGAACAGGCTGCCGGACGAGGTAGTTGAGGCAGGTACTATCACAGTGTTTAAGAGACATTTGGACTTGGATGGGATGGGTTTAGAGGGGTATCGGCCAAACACAGGCAGGTGAAACTAGTGTAGATGGAGCATCTTGGTCGGTGTGGGCAGGTTGGGCTGATGGGCCTGTTTCCACGTTGTGAGCCTCTATGATTAGGTGTCAGTTCAGACGTGGAGCCCCACTCAATCTTTCAACCCTGGCCGGTTGCACAACCACACCCCTGAAGGTGGCAGGTCCGGTGGACAGGCTGCTGAGGAAGGTGTTCGGCACACGACCCTTCACTGGGAAGGGTAGACATGTCATTGAAGCACAGTCATAAGATCATGTGGTAAGAGCAGAATTAGGCCATTCGGCCCATCAGGTCTGCTCCACCATTCAATCATGGCTGATCTATCTCTCCCTCCTAACCCCTTTCTCCTGCCTTCTCCCCATAACCCCTGACACCCGTACTAATCAACAATCTATCTATTTCTGTCTTGTAGGTCATACAGAGTGGAAACGGCCCTTCCGCCCAATTCACCTGTGCCAAACAAGATGTCTGTTCTAGCTAGTCTCATTTGC